>NC_061116.1:73508212-73524479 GCF_002878395.1 Capsicum annuum
TCATGCCAAAGATATGGTATAGAGTATGCTTTACATACCTGACTGTCAACCTTCAATACTAGTCCCAAATGGACTTCCCATCTTTTCGGATTACTTATCTACAATGAACATATATAGAAATCTAGTATTAGCAACCAAATGTCTCAATTCAATTATTTGAATTCACCAAACTAGAGGTTAAGTAGTAAGCCTTAATTACACCATAAAGGGTGTCACTTTAACCCTCTTATACTCCAATTACATTCACATGCCATGCATATTCATACAACATGCTCCAATATCAAGTTTGGATTCATTTATCCTTCCAACCAATCCATTAAACCAAACTAAGCCATAGACATAAATAATCATCAATTCAATAGTATATCACCATATCCACCTTCCATAACTCAATTACCATATCCACCTACCATAATTCAATACAACCAAACCATGCAAAATAGTCCATAACCCTATTTCCATCAGCTTTCAATAACAACCAATACATATAATCCTCTATCATACATATACATATGGAAAATAACAAAGGCAAACAATATTCATAACTTATTATTCACCTCTTTATTATTCAATCCTATTTGCACAAATAATAGGTGCCGTTCGAAGCTCTCGAGATGACAAACGCAGTTATTAGATTACTTTGGAATTTCTACGGTTGAATCAAAAGTAATTTAAAAGTCAAATTTGGTAAGGGTTTGTTCTTTCTCAATGATTGATGATGAAAATGAGTTTTTGAACTCATATACATGTATATATACACATATTCTCGTCCATAATATAATAGAAAATGACCAAAATGCCTTTAAAATTTAAATAATATCAAATCTGTCCTTTGGTGGACTGTTTTGATAAGCTAAAGTAGATCGACCATAACTCTTTGCTTCGATATTGGATTTGGGTGAAATTGGTATATTTGGAAGGATAATTCAAAGGGCTTTCATTTCATATAAATTAGGCCACCCAATTCGTCTTTTACAAGGAGTTATGGTAGTTTGAAGTTGACCCTTAAAAAATTATTTTGATAGGGTGAAGTAAAACGAGTATAACTCCTTACTCAGATGTTGGATTTGGATGAAACCAATTAAATTGGAAATAAGACTCAAAGATATTTCTTTTCATAGGTTACATCTCTCACAGTTCATTATATTAAGGGTGTTATGATCGTTCGAAGTTGACCCAAAAATTTGGCTGGCCTCAGTAGTTTGTGTGCAGGAAATTTTCCTGAACATTTACTATTCCCAAATATCCCGGCCACCGTTTAATAGTTTCGAACGTGCTCGATTATATCAGAAACCTATCCGTTTTTGAAAATCTTTATATCTTTGGAAAGCTTATTCAATAACCTTCGCATGGAACCTTCAACGGGCAAATTTCGGTATAAATAAAATAAAAAAATTAATTCCATATAAATAAGACCAATACACGTACTTGAATACGCCAATACACGTACTTGAATATGGGGTGTTACATCCTTACCCCCTTTAGGACATTCTTCCTCAAATGTTAGCGTAGTTATTCAACCGTAACAAGTTCAAGTCCGTCATTAATATTCACATCATCACATAAATACTATACATATACAAAAAAAAAAACTTACTTGTTAATATTCTAAATCCGTTTCTTGAACTTCCTCTTCATCTTTGAACAAATGAGGGTACTTAGATTTCATTGCTTCCTCAGCTTCCCATGTAATCTCTTCTCTTTGATGATTTCTCCAACGTACTTTCACAGATTCTATCTCTTTACTTCTCATCTTCTTAACTTGGCGATCTAGAATAGCAATAGGCACTTCCTCATAGGTAAGATCTTCCGCAACTTGCACATCCTCAGTAGAAATGACATGTGATGGATCTCTGATGCACTTTTGAAGCATTGACACATGAAATACCGGATGTACTGATGTGAGCTCTTGGGGTAGCTCTAATTCATATACAAATTATCCAAACCTTCGAGTGATCTTATACGGGCCTATATACCGTGGAATCAACTTCCCTTTCTTGCCAAATCTCATTACCCCTTTCATTGGTGATACCTTAAAAAATACCCAATCACCTATAGAAAACTCTAGCCCTCTCCTTCTACTATCCGCATATGACTTGTGTTGACTTTGGGCTATTTTCAGTCGTTGCTGAATTACTTTAACCTTCTCTATGGCTTGATAAACAAGATCCGGTCCGAACAAAAGAGTTTCACCCACTTCGAACCATCCTATTGGTGATCTACACTTCCTTCTATATAAAGCTTTATATGTTGTCATTTTGATACTTGAATGATAGCTATTATTGTAGGGAAACTCAATAAGAGGTAAATTGATCATCCCAGTTGCCCTTAAAATCTATTACACAAGCTCGTAGCATATCTTCATGTGTTTGGATGGTACATTCTTCTTGTCCATCTGTTTGAGGGTGAAAAGTTGTACTCAACTTCACTTGTGTTCCCAAACACCTCTAAAAAGACTTCCAAAAGTTTGCAGTAAATTGGGTTCCCCGATCTGATATAATAGAGATTGGCACTCATGTAATCGGACTCTCTCTTTAATGTACAGCTTTGCATACTCTTCAACTGTGTAAGTGGTCCTAACTGGTAGGAAATGTGCGGATTTGGTAAGCCTATCAACAATCACCCATATAGAATCAAACTTTCAGGATGTACGAGGCAAACCAATAACGAAATTCATGTTGATCATGTCCCACTTCCAGCTTGGACTCCGGGTTTTCGGTGCTCAACTTTAACTCTTTGGGAATTTGGACATTCAGCTACAAATTCTGCAATTCTTTTCTTCATGTCATTCCATCAATACATATCTTTCAAATCTTGATACATTTTGGTTGATCCTGGATGAATAGAATACCTTGAACAATGTGCCTCTGTCATAATCTTCTTTCCTAGCCCGTCTACATCCGGCACACACAATCGGTTTTGGTACTGAAGTATTCCTTCTCGCGTAAACTCAAATGCCTTGGTTGTACCACTCTGAATGTTCTCCTTCAGCTGTAATAAAATAGGATCTGCATATTGCTTCTCTTTCACTTCAGCTACTAATGAAGATTCCGCAGCATTATGTACGATAAGCTCTTTATCTGTTGTTTCAAGAAGGCGAACTCCCAAACTAGCTAACTGGTAAAGATCTTTAATCATCCCTTGCCTTTCTATAGGTGCCATCATAGCCTTATGACTTAATGCATAAGCTACCACATTTGCTTTCCCTGGATGGTACAAGATATCAACATCGTAGTCCTTTAATAGTTCAAGCCATCTCCACTGCCTTAAATTTAGATCCTTCTGATTAAAAATATATTGCAAGATCTTATGGTCAGTATATATATCAACATAAACCCCATATAAGTAGTGGCGCCATATCTTTAAAGCAAAAATAACTGCTGCCAGCTCAATATCATGTGTAGGATAATTATTCTCATATGGCCGTAATTGTCTAGAAGAATATGCTATTACCTTACAATGATGCATCAATACACATCCTAAACCAATTCTGGCAGCATCACAATACACTGTATACCCTTCGATGCCTTTTGGAAGTACCAACATGGGTGTAGAAATCAATTTGTTCTTTAAATCTTGAAAACTCTTCTCACAGTCATCATTCCATTGGAATTTGGATGCTTTATGGGTTAGCTTGGTTAAGGGTGCTGAAATGGAAGAAAAACCTTCAACAAACCTTCTATAATAACCGGCCAACCCAAGAAAACTATGAATCTCCGTAGGCATTATGGGCCTTGGCCAGTTCTTCACAGCTTCTATCTTTTGAGCATCAACCTTTATCCCTTCACTAGATACAATATGACCCAAAAATGCCACCGACTTTAACTAAAACTCACATTTAGAGAACTTTACATAAAGCTTACAATCACGAAGAGTCTACAATGCCTATCGTACGTGATTAGCATGGTCCTATTTTGATCTAGAATGAACTAGAATATCATCTATAAAAATTATCATAAATACATCCAGGAATGGCTTAAACACTCTATTCATCAAATCCATAAAAGTTGCGGGTGTATTTGTTAGCCCAAATGACATAACTAGAAACTAATAATGACCATACCGTGTTCGGAAAGCTGTCTTGGGTATATCTTCTCTTTGACCCTCACTTTGTGGTAACCTAAGCACTTGGCACCCTATAACTGATCAAATAAATCATTAATTCTTGGGAAAGGATATTTATTCATAATAGTCACCTTATTCAATTGTCGATAATCAATACACATCCTCAGCGAGCCATTCTTTTTGTGCACAAATAACACTGGTGTTCCCCAGGGGGACATACTAGGCCTTATAAATCCCTTCTCTAGCAAATCTTTCAACTGCTCTTTCAATTCTCGTAATTTTTCTGGGGCCATTCTATACAGAGGAATGGAGATTGGTTGGGTGCCTGGTACTACATCAATACTAAACTCTACTTCTCGTTTAGGAGGCAAACCTAGAAGATCTTCAGGAAATACATCAGAAAATTCATTTACCACCGAAACAACGTGAAGAGTTGATGGCTCCGCTTCTGTATCCCTTACTCTAACTAAATGATATATGTATCCCTTGGAAATCATCCTTCTTTCCTTAAAATAAGAAATAAATCTACCTCTTGGCGCGCCAATTCACCTTTCCATTCAAGGACTGATTCATTTGGAAAATGGAAATATACCTTTTTCATGCAGCAATCAATTGTGGCATAACAAGACGCCAACCAGTCCATACCCATTATAACATCAAAATATACTATTTCTAACTCCACAGGATCAGCCATCATATCACGACCACAAACAGTTACTATGCAGTTTCGATAAACCCTTCTAGCTATAATAGATTCCCCAACTAGTATGGACACTTCAAATGGCTTAACTAACAGTTCGGGTATTCTTTCAAACTTTCCAGCAACCAATGGAGTAACATAAGATAATGTAGAACCGGGATCAATTAAGGCATATATATCGAATAAAAAGATACACAATGTACCCATAACTATATATGGGGAAGCCTCTAAATGTTGTCGATCCGCTAGAGCATACGTACAATTTTGAGCCCCGCTAGAACTCGTGGATCCTCTATCACCTCTAACACGACCCATTAGTTGTGCACCTCATCCTGAATAAGGCATCGATAATGATGATGCAACAATGACCCCGTAGGTCGTGCCATACCACCTATGCCCCTTCGTGGGCATTCTCTCATCATATGCCCCGACATACCGCACCAAAAGCAAACATTGGTCCCCAGCCGATTACCATATCCACCTTCCACAATTCAATACAACCAAACCATGCAAAATAGTCCATAACCCTATTTTCATCACCTTTCAGTAACAAGCAATACATACAATCCTCTATCACACATATACATATGGAAAAGAACAAAGGAAAATAATATTCATACCTTAGAATTCACCTCTTGATTATGGAATCCTGTTTGCACAAATAATAGGTACCGTTCGAAGCTCCCAAGATGACAAACGCAGTTATCGGATTACTTTGGAATATCTACGGTTAAATCAAAAGTAATTTAAAGGTCAAATTTGGAAAGGGTTTGTTCTTTCTCAATGATTGATGATGAAAATGAGTTTTTAAACTCATACACATGTATATATACACATATTACCGTCCATAATATAATAGGAAATGACCAAAATGCCTTTAAAATTTAAATAAGGTCAAATCTGTCCGTTGGTGGACTATTTTCATAAGCTAAAGTAGATTGACCATAACTCTTTGCTCAGATATCATATTTGGGTGAAATTGATATCTTTGGAAGGATAATTCAAAGGGCTTTCATTTCATATAAAGTTGGCCACCGAGTTCGTCCTGTACAAGGAGTTATGGTCGTTTGAAGTTGACCCTAAAAATCTGTTTTGATAGGCTAAAGTAAAAGGAGTATAAATCCTTACTTAGATGTTGGATTTGGATGAAACCAATTGCATTGGAAAGAAGACTCAAATATATTTCTTTTCATAGGTTGCAGCTCTCCCAGTTCATTATATTATAGTAGTTATGATTGTTCGAAGTTAACCCAAAAATTCGGCTGGCCTCAGTAGTTTGTGTGCAGGAAATTTTCCTGCACATTTACTATTCCCAAATATCCTGGCCACCATTTTATAGTTTCGAACGTTCTTGATTATATCCGAAACCTATCCGTTTTTGAAAATATTTATATCATTGGAAAGCTTATTCAATAACCTTCGCATGGAACCATCGACAAGCAAATTCTGGTATAATAAAATAAAAAAATTAATTCTATATAAATAAGACCAATACATGTACTTGAATATGCCAATACACGTATTGGAATACGGGGTGTTACATATGGTCCCTTCCATAAGGTAACCAGTGAGATACCTAAGGTGTTCTGTCTTGAGTACAACTAGAACGTAATGAGTCGAATGACTCTTTAATATTCATATGGTCCTTTCGTAACCAAACCAGTGTTGATGGCCCTAGACACTTTTCATCCGACAACTAAGTGCTATGAGTCATAGGGTGACCCTACGAGTCGTAAGGTCACCCAGAGCAACTACGCAGCATATTTTACAGTCATTTACTAAGGGTATTTTGGACATTTCCCCAGTTCCCTAAACACAACCCACGACCTTAAAACATTATTGTCCCTCATTCTCTACCATATCACAATCAAAATACACTTTCTTTTCTCTCAAGTCCACTTAAGCAAGAATATTAGGTTTTCCAAGAGGCTAGTCAATTAGAGATTCGAAGGGAATATTCTCTCCATAATTCTTTGTATTTTAGAGATGTGACTCTACCCTTAAACTTATTTTATGTAAAGCATGATATTATATAATTATTCATATGGTTTTGAAAATGAGTTTTGATATGGGTTGAGGAGTATGGCATAGTTGATTCTTAAATATATTTCCCATGATTTGTATTGTATTGTTCATGTTTTATTATTAATTTTGAACTTGGGGGGTGCATGAGAATATTAAATAAACTAAGCGGTCATAGTTTTCCCATATTTGATGATTTTTCCCTGAAATATGGTTTTGGAAACTATGTTTCCTGAAACCAAATTGTGAAATTGATATTGAATATGGTTTGGTCACATGGTTTGGCTTGCTCACTTGTACTAATGCATTCGAATAAAAGGTTAATGAAATATGGATTGATTTTATTGAACTTTGGGGTATGTGGATTCCCCTTGTGAATGAATAATTAAGCCTACAGGTTCATGAATTTCCCCGTGTAATAAATAAGGTATATGGCATGACAATGAACCTGCAAGTGATCTTTGTATGACGATACCAAAGGGATGCCTTGATACATAATTGGGTCAACCCACTAACTGTCTTCGTATGTTATATCCGCATGTGATGCATCGTCTTAAAGCAAGTCTATTTTTCTTGCACAGTGTTAGGTGGATTGGCTTGATTCATTGGACATTTGCAGTGAAATGGTGAGCTTCCATTCTCTGGAACACTTGATCATTCCATCAATTTCCATTTCATAAATTAGAATTAAAGATTTCACACTACATTATCATTGTCATTGTCATTATCAAGGTCGGGGTAATGTCCCGACTTACATTATTTTGGTTTTGATTAGAGGTTATATGGATATTATTGTGGATTGGGTTTTTGGATGTTAACACTCTTAGATGTATTTAAGCATATTAATTTTCTATCTTGTTATATGTTCATAATTCAACAACTGTTAGATGTGTTGTGTTGAGTTTGGCTAGGTAAAGGGGGTGGGCTCCGATCCTTGGTGGACTTGAGATACCCGGCACTACTAAGCCCCTGTTCGGGTCATGACAGTAGACAAGTTCTAGAGGTTTTGGTGTCAATTTGTCAATAAAACACCAATTATCACAAATGGGTTCTTTCGAACACCTCATAAGTGTAACAGTTTTACCAATTTATGGCCTCCATTAACATCTTTATGTCTTAAAGATGCTATAAAATGAACTAATTAAAGTTATTGTTCACACCCATTCCTCACCCATATCCCCTATGCCAAAGATGATATGGGTTAAAGGTAATAAGGGTGTACAACCCTGAATTTTTAGTTAAAACACGGATTGAATGCAAAACCTGTATCATATATCTTACTAGGGAGACAAATACAATAGAGCTACTCATAGAGAGAGAGAGAGAAATAGAGAATAGAGATATACCAAAATATCCATCCAATTGATCCATAAAAATAAAGAGAATGCAAAATCCAAGCTTTAATTTCAATAAATCTTTAATAGAAATTACCAATTCTTCACTTGGGAGTCACTCTAATGTGTTCTTAGCTCAAGAGTGGTATAATAATTCTCAATAATATTGGAAATAAGCTAACCCTTCCCCCCCCCCCTCCCCGACCCTGATTTTATGTTTTCCAAACATTATAAAAATACCACCGCATCTTGATCTGCTTAAGCATTTCGTAGCAGATTCGGTGCACCCTGGTGGAATATGGGACTATTTTGGCCATTTTGGCCACCCATATATATGGGTGAGCTCCCGACAAGTCATGTGATCTTTAAGACTCTTTTTCTTTCATGTTTGATCTCCCATTAACTTAAATAACTTGCTCATATTCATTTTCAACCTTTACCTGCACAATAAGTATTATACATAAGATTAAAACCAAATCAATAGACAAGCATGACAATTTAAGTTTAAATAGTGCTAAAAAGTCGTCAAATTGGCGACTTATAAACCCCCCAAAACATGAACTATTGCTTGTCCTCAAGCACCCAAGAATAATCTAATGAGAGAGTGTATTTACGACTTGAAACCACCTAAAAGAATCTATACCAAATCTCTAGGATAACAAAGGTCAACAAAGACTTCTCAAACATGTCATGGCAACAAGTAAACCCAAATTTTTCAATAAGAACAAATCTATTTAGCAAAGATGCAAGTTTCTATCAAATAAACCTTTCAAGACAACAAGGCATCTCAATAGGTGACATAAAATATTCAAAGATTATCTCAATCTTTACAATGTAATTACCTTTTTTATTTACCTAAATCGAGAGTAAGACATCACCCTTTACCCGAAAGTAACGATTCCACTCACATGCAAGAGTTAGATGTACACACATAAGACATTTCAATTCTTAAAAGAGCTCAAATAAAGAGAATTTACACTCACTCTCTCAAAGAAATTCAAGTACAACAAGTATAATAATTGGCTTTCCCTTTGTATTTTTTTTCACTAATGTAGACTTACCTAGTTTGGAATCGCCAAGGTCTTACAGGTTTAGATGAAGGTTTAAGGTGCGGGAAGGAATACCTAGATCAAGTGATAAAAATATCCTTCAACAAAATCTCACATCCACTTCTACCCTAAATATTTAAAATTATCCATCTTATTCACTTTCAATCATATCCCTTGGTTAACGCCTTAGCTTATTATTTACCAAATAAGTCCAATCCGCCATTTTCTTTATTCACTTACTTGACTTTCTCAAGTTATTTTCTAACTTTAATCTCTTCTTAGCCCCTCATTTGTCTAATTTCTCTTCAAAATCTATGGGCTAGCCCATTCAACTTTATCATCAAGCATTTCTCTTATCTTTTAAGCACATAATTTGACAACCTTACATACACCTTTCTTGGCTTATTTAGCATATCACATTCTTCCCTAAAACTTGGAGCTTGAACCACCTTTACACTATTCTCCCAAATACACTACCCCCCAAACTTAGGATTTCACCTAAATTTCATTAATTAGAATCATGTGATGCATCAAAGAAGGTTAAGTGCCAAAATGATAATTTTCAAAAGGGTTTAGGTATTTTAGCATGGTTATCATTACAAGAAGAAATAAAAGTGGGCAAAAGGGTCATAAGGGATTACTAGGGAACAATGTTAAGGAGGGAATTTGGCTCTATGATGGGTCAAAAATGACCTCGAATAATCCTTCAGACAAAGATTTTCTTGGATTTCTCTTTGAATACACTCAGGGAAAGATCTAGACTACACATATGTATAAGAATTATTCAAAAATCTCACCGTATATGGCATCGTACTCATACAACAAAAAGTTAGTCTCCCAACTAATTTGAGCATAATAAATTACTTCAAGTCAAACACTCATCCCTGCAAAGAGAGAGCCAAAAATTGAATTTAATGGTCTCACTAAAGAGAAAGCTCAAAAACATCTTTGTTCTTTTTTAAAAAGAGAACTATATTTTTTATTTTT
This sequence comes from Capsicum annuum, assembly GCF_002878395.1. Taxonomy (NCBI): domain Eukaryota; kingdom Viridiplantae; phylum Streptophyta; class Magnoliopsida; order Solanales; family Solanaceae; genus Capsicum; species Capsicum annuum. Next base: position 73,518,370 of record NC_061116.1, read on the forward strand.
CTCAAAATCATTTTATTTCTTGCCAATGAAATTCTGAAAGTATTTTTGAACTTTTGCCTATTTCTAATCAACTCAAAAGACTAAATACTTAACCTAAGGATATAATATTATCATCCATCATGGTTGAAATATCACTCGATTCGACAAAGAAATCAAACTAAAATAAAGGTAAAATATCAAAAGAAAGAGATAATGAAATTTTGCTCCTTAGGAAAGAACCGAATTTTGAATAAAACCCTTTGAGTTTATTTGACATGTATATACAAAGGGAGACAAGAAGAATTATCATTAATCTTGTAAGAATAACCCAAAATAAACCATCAATACCAATAAAATCACAATCAGGTATCACATAAATATTAAGCACATGAAACTTGCCCGGAAAGGGCACCATCCGACATTATCATTAATAAATCCAACAAGGGACAATCCAAATCCATGTCAATAATGAGGAACAAGCCCTGAAAGGGCTAAAGTAAATAAGCATAACAGTACAAGCCCCACTAAGGCTAAAGTAAATAAACAACAAAAATGTAAAATGTAAATAAACGTCGAAATGATAAATGCAAAAAAAAGAGTGTGAGTATGTCTATACAATCCATCAAGCTAATGAAATCAAATGAAATAATGGGCATAGACTATCAAATGAATAATTAGAATGCCCCACTATTACATACCCCTACTAAAAATCAATGCATTGTCACCAATATAAAATTTAAAAGAGTAGAGGAACGTAAGGTGTCCCCGTGGCGTACTAGGCACTTGGTTCTATGTTAGTGTGTAGTCATAATGTCTAAATAGGAGCCCCATCTGAATTGGTTCCTCTAAGCGCATCCGTTACTAAAGGTAACTAATATTTGTTTCCATTTTTGGGCCTTTTTGGACTACTTTAGAGGTTGGTCCGTTGTCCTTTATCCCATTTTTTTCTTTCCCTTATCCGAAGCAGAGACCTTCTTAGCATTCCTTGGAAAAGTCAACCTTGGAGACATACCTATGAAAATAAAAAGAACAAAATCAAGACCAACATAATTTTGGGGTTTTCATATATTAAGAAAGAAAATAAAGATAAAAATAAAGGTGGATGCAAGGTAACTTAATCATTACAACTCATTGGACTCTTTCATCATAATACTCACCCTTTTGGACTCCACATCATCACATATTTTTCACATTTTACCATTCTAGTGCGTAGAATATCCATGACCCCCAATGAAAATAATATTGACCCAATACCGTTAAGAATGACGTTACTCAATCTATCATAGGGTAAGGCAAGCATTCATGCATCCCGGATTACTTAGACTTCACCATAGGTTCCATGTTAGGTATTGACCAACAAAAACCATGGATGTCATATTTCTTAACAAACTACTTCAATCAATTTCTACTATTGTCAACCCATGAGTTCTAGCTAAATTTTACAAATAATCAAATAACCATGCATAAACGCACACCTAGTAAGGCATAACCCCAATTCTCATCAACACTTGGTTAATATCTGATTATTTCTAGCTCTGGAATAGTTCTCTCAAAATAACAAAATTATTAAATTTAGAAGCATTCAACCAAACCCACCCCCCCCCCCCACTTTTACTTTTATTTTTGTTTACCACACAATATTGGTAAACTTCTATTTGACTTCTAACGCTCTTGAGTATTGAAATCCTTGTCTTCACTCCTTATGGATTTAACCCTAAATCCTTTGAGTTACTATACTAATGATGATTGCTTACACTTCAAGGCTGTAGTTTAAGTGACATTAGTCTTTGATGCTATAATTTAGTGTTATCACTCTTAGCACTGAGACATGTTAGCTCATCACCTAAAACTGGCCTCGAATCTTCCAGATACATATTCTTAAATCTTTTTACTTTTAGAACCACTTCACCTGAATTGAGAGTGATCACAATGCAACCACCTGATATAAATTTCACTTCATTTCCTTTTTCATAAATTTGTGCCACACGGAGTAGACTATACTTCAACTTATTGACAAAATATACATTTTTAATGTCATGATTGGGAGATTTTCCAATCTTGCCAACACCTTCAATATTTCCCTTTTTTATTCCTGAAGGAGATACTTCTACTATGATTTGCCTTTATTAAGAGGAAGTGTTATGTTATTTCAGTCATATACTTGGAGCATCCATTATCCATAAACAAGCATTGACCACTTCTTTCTCCTCTCACCTATATCAGCAATCTTTTTTTAGACTTTGGAACCTATTAGGTCTGAGTTCCTAATAGAATGAAAATAGTGTGATTACAGATTTCCTAGTCCAACTGGACATTATTGAGAGAGTGGTTTTATCATAAGGACCTGGTCCCTAATTTTTTGAACCAGGTTTCCTGGTTCGACTTGTTCTTCTCATGTTTGTACATTTGAAAGACTTTCTCTACTCTCATGTTGGACCCACAGTCCCTTTGCATATGCCAATTTCTTCCATAATAGGTGCATAACAAATTGTTAGACATAGATAAATACTTGGTATGGGTATTAAAAGGGGCTGACACTTTTTCTTCCTATACCTTGTACACCATTTGATATTTGATTTGTTAGACTAGACAGAAGTATGGAGGAAGTGGTCTATTTGAGAGACTTTTGTAGATCTTCTTTGACCTAGACCAGGTCCCGCTCTAGTTGACAATTTCTATCAAGAGAGGCTACAAGAAGTTTCTCAAAAAATTTTAAACTCTCTTTAAGTTCTAAGTGAAGACTACTGGCTTCCCCTTTTTCCATTAGATTCATCTATAAAAACTACCAGTATCTTTTTTTTAATATCATAGGTTTCTTTTGACATAAAACTTAGTTTTTCACATAGCTCAAACACTTTGAAAATTAAAGATAGTTTTTCATTTTTAGACACCTCAAGAGTATCACTCCAGAGATCCTTCTCATTACTAAGCTCAAAACATGAATTAATCAAAACACAGGCTAACCCCTTAAGCCTTTATAAAGAGTAATTATTGAGATTTTTTTTTATATCTGAAAGAGTTGTCTCTGCATCATATTCATCACAGACTTTGTCATGAATACAAAGAGTAAATCAAATGCATCATCTAAATCTTTAATCACCATCATTGAAATGTCTTTGGGGAGTTAAGAATCATCAGAATCACTGAAGCTTATTTCATAACATAATCTGCAGCTTCTCTTCTTCTAACTTTGTTAGGGACCCGTTTCTTCTACTTTTCTTTATCTGGTCCACCTCAATCATATTTCGTGTGCTCTACACTTTTCATTGAGAAATCCATGATAAAATGACCAAACTATCCACACTTATGACATAGGTAATTTTCTATAGCTGATCTGCTTATGTTCCCTCTTCTTTTGAAACCTCCATTTTTTCTCATAATTTTGAGAAAATCTCTTGTTTGTGTATGTCATGCTTTCATCCACTTCAATGATTTCACCTTTGGTAGCTTTGAGATCCAAAGTCTTCTCTTTCTTGTGTTCTTTCTTAGATTGCTCCTAATGTTTCTTTATTTTATAGGTTTTTATATTTTCAATGACCTCATCCATTATGAGGATTTTCAAGTTCCTTGCTTCGGTGATTGCATATATTTTATTTTCCCATGACTTGGGAAGAATACTAAGAACTTTTCTTACTTGCTTAGTAGGCATGATTTCCTCACCTATACTAACTCATTAGTGATTGATGTAAATTTTGTATGTATTTCCTGCATAGTCTCTCCATCCTTCATGGTGAAGGTTTCATACTGTTAGTAAGAATTCCAACCTTTGACTCCTTTACTTAGCTTGTCCCTTCATATGTTGTTCTTAATTAGTCCCAAATCTGTTTGGCTGACTCAGATCCTGTTATACTCATCTGGTTCTATGCCACACACAAACAACTTTTTTACCTTATAATTCTTTTTATTTTTTTACGTTTATTTTTATCATACTTCTTTTGAGTCTTAGGAACCAATCTGGTAACCTTCTCTTCCTTACTTCTCTCTTGGGTCATGTGGACCATCTAGGATAACATCTAACTAACTATTTTCTGTCATTATGAAGTTATACATTCTTATTTTCAACCATTCATTGTTTGACTATTGAATCTTGGTGATCTAGTGGTGGACTGTCCTTCTTTTAAGCTTAGTGGAGCTACCTTTTCTCAGCTGGATCCTCTATAGGAGTTACCCTTTTAAAGAGAGCTAACTCTGATACCAATTGATGAAATGTTTGAGTTCACCAAATACAACAAGGCCAGGTCCCTAAATAAAAGATGTAGTAAAACATAAATAGAAAGAAAGTTAATGCAATAATGTAAAGAATACACAATGTTTACATGGAAACCTCCTTGCTCATAAGAGGAAAAATCCATGACCTTTCTTACAGAATTTCCCAAAACTCCATTAATCTTCAAGCAACCCAGTGATTACAAACTCCTATAATTATCAACTATCGTAACAACTCTATTACAAGACAAGCGTGGTAACTTTACAACGCATGCAATTGACTAACACTAGCCCTCGATCCTAGGTAACTCTACCTAGGACTCAACACTACACATGATGGTAAAACTTACTTGACCAACTTACAAACTACTCAAATAATTTACTTTAATTGCTTTGAATGGAGTTAAGATTTGAACAAGCTACACATCTACTATCCTTTATAACCTGGAGTTGATTTACAATAAAAGAGCAAAACACAATGACTCAAGACACACCAAGACTAAAATGAGCACTTGATATTTGAGATGTTTTCAGAGAAATAACTTTTGCTATGGAGAGAAAATCCTAATATTGCAAAATCTCGATTTTGGTGTATGCAGATGATACTTTTTATACGAGACAACATAACCTAGAACACCTCCCATCTGTCTAGGTTTTGTACCTCTACTACTATGCTGTCAACTTTGTGCAGGAAACTACAACTTCAAGTTGTAGTGAACAAGTCAACTTCAGAGTGCAACTTCATATAGGATCAAGTCTCGCAGATATTGACTAAGTCGTCGATCAGGTCATTTGTGGAATAATTTGTAGATCATCAAAACTGTAAGGATGTAACATTAATAGCTTGTAGGTCATCAAAATTCCAATGGTGTGACAGCTCACCAGCTTGACCTCTGTCTTTGTGACTTTGCTAGCAATATTGAAACAAGCGAGCATGATTTGTTGGTGAGTTAAGAGCATGCAGTATGATTAACTTTATTTTGGATTAAACTTACGAACGATTCGATTATTATGTGATAGTATAAAATAGATAAATAATAAATAAACAGAGAAAGTAAGTAAAGAAAACAAATATGTTCAAGTCAGTGGCACATATAAGTGCAATCAGGGACGATATCAGGCGTCAACAAAGAAACAAAACTATCTAGGCAAACAATCAAAAATGAAAAACTTGGATACCAAGAAAGAATAGTTGTATTTAGTACGAGAATGAGAAAGCAGATCCATTGACAAATTAAGAGAGACAATTATTTAAACTTATAATTTTGAGCCTTGACCAATCATAATCCACAATAGTGCCCTAAAGGACTATGAGCTATGTTGAGGTGGTGCTAGCGAGCAAACTTGCGCCACATAACCTAGTATAGGCTCATCCGCATCTCTGGTTATTCTGACAGAGTTTTTTCCCACTAACATTGTTTTTCGTGTCATCAAGAGGTTACTTCATTGAACCTTCCTACGCCCGAGACAACAATTGCTATGTTTGAAAAATGCCCTTCGGGACTATGCATCGAACGGTACCTTTATGGTGAAAATATAAAGTTTATTTTTGTAGTAGTTAAGGAGTAGTATTTTAGAAACCTCATTTCTTTAATTTATTTATAGAGTTCTTATATAATGAATCTATTTCATAAGTTAGTTATCCGCCTATATCCGCACCCCTCTACAAATGGTATCAGAGTCCAGTAATTTAAAAAGTACAGCAGTGAGATATATGTTAGATATGTTAGAATTTATCTATGTTTATTGAATTAATCATGAGAAGACCATTTAAAAATAGAGAAGCTTTTAGAAAAATTAAAGAATCTTTAATTAGTAATTATTCAGAATATATAAGTCTAAATAAAACAAAAGAAAACCCACAAAGATTAGCCTACCTAATTACCTTAATATCTAGTATTGAAGCAAAATTAATAATCCATTTA
>NC_061116.1:73527479-73534745 GCF_002878395.1 Capsicum annuum
TACAAATTTCTGTATAATAATTTATCCTAACTGTACTGTAATGTACAGTTAGGATAAATTATTATACAGAAATTTGTAACTCTGCAATTACTACAGGATAAAATAATAAACCAAACAAATTAATGAATACAACTGTCGAACATAATAAATCATTAGAAAATATTGAAACAAAATTTAAGAAATATCCACGCACAAAGAAAAATAGATTCATTATATATATACTAAATCTATTTCATAAGTTAGTTATCCGTCTATATCCGCACCCCCTTCCGTTTAATTATATCAAGAGATAAAAGCTACTAATCCCCTCCTCTTTCTTTTTCCTTTCAAAAGAACGGAATATATGATCCTTATATTGAGCAATGTAGTTGGAGAGAAAATAGTGATACGTGTCTAGCTAGCTAATATCATCCTTGAATTTATAGATTATTTACTCATAACAAATTTAATCCACCAATGATGAGTGATGTTTCATCTCACTAGTGCATGTGAATAAGCTATCGTATTTTTCCTATGTGCATCTTCATCATCTCTTTTAAAAGAAGAACCTAGGAAAGAAAAAGGAAATTTTAGAAAGCTAATGCTTAATTAAAGAATGGCGAAATCGGCATATTTGATGGAAAACTCATTTTCTGCAGAGAATATTTTGTGCTATAACCCAGCAGACGTCTATTCCAATGGCTACAAAATCCGTAATCCTCTAAAATTTCCTGCACCTCTTATGATATTTCAGCTCTCTGTTATCTCATTAACATCTCTTCTCATTTGTGTCGGCCTCAAGCCTTTGGGTCAACCTAATCTTGTCTCACAAGTTCTTGTAAGTGCTTTTCCTTATGAATTACTACCTTAGTTAATTTGTATCAATATATATTAAGAACTTAGATATATCGTGGATTCATATTACTCATTTCTTATATGAGTAAATACATAATTACACCACTGATCTTGTCCGAAATTTTAAAAAAGACATCCAAACTTTGAATTCGATCTATTATCCAACGAATCTTCTTTATTCCGTTGCAAATACACCATTTTGGACCTCTGCGTGTATACACGCACAACAGGCACGTGAAAGGGCTTAAATTTGAATTTTTGATCAATTAAAAGCTGCCACGTGTAAATAATTTAATATATAATTTATACTCTTTTTTTTAAAAAAATATTAATTTTCTTTTTAAATATTACCCCATACCCCTCTGTCTCATCCCCCCGCATCATTTCTTCTTCAACACCATTAAATCCTCCATTAAAGCTTCATTGAAGTTTTTTTAAAAAAAATCATATCATTAAAGCTTCTCAATTTGTAGTTAATCATATCATTTAATTATCCATTAAAGATCCTCAACACCATTAAAGCTCCTCCATTAAAGCTCCAATGAAGCTTTTTTTTTTTTAAATCATATCATTAAAGCTCCATTTATCACTTTTGAATGTTTAATGAAATTGAATTTTGATTTTGAAGAAGCAATTGATATGAAGTTAGAATTAAAATGGTTGAAATTCAAGAAAAATTCAAACGTGTAAAAATGGAGTTTCAATTTCATGATGGTAGTGAGTGTGTTTTGATAGTGGTAGTGGTAGTGATGGTGGTGGTGGTGGTGGTGGTAATGGTGTGTGAGTGGAGGGGTAGGGGGAGACGTTGACAGGGTGGGGGTGCTGGATGAGGAAGACGATGGGGGTAGGGGGTGCTGCTGGACGCGGGAGGAGGGGGGAGTTGCTAGATGGGTTGGGGTGGGGTAATAAATTAAATAAAAAAGAAAAATTTATTAAAAAAATAAATGATATATAAAATTAAATATATTTAACACGTGTCAGCACCTGATTGGTACGTGTGTTCACTCTTTTTGTTGTGACTGAGGTTCAGCAAAAAATGGTGTATTTGCAACGGATTAAGTAAGAATCGTGGGGTAATAGGTCGAATTCAAAGTTTAGGCATCTTTTTGACGATCTCGGCCAATGTCAGGGGGTAATTATGTATTTACTCTTCTTATATTGAATAAGGCTTTTAGGATACATACATACATATGTATACATACATACATATATATACAAATATATATATATATATATATATATATATATATATATTGTTATGAATATAAATAAAGAATAACAAGAATAACTAGAGAGAGAAGAAGGAGACTTCTTTATTTCTCTTGAGGGATTAGAGATCATCTTTATTGAGAATACAATGAATAAAACCCCTTTATTTATAGGGGAAAATACTCCTAGTTTTTGTCTAAAACATAGATACTTCAAATCATGATAGATATCAACTAGATCTTATTAGATCTTGATAGACATTCATTATAATGTAAATACATTTATAACACTCCCACTTGAATGTCCACATAGATAATGTGTCTTGTTAAAACCTTACAAGAAAAAATTCAGTAGGAAAAAAATCTAGTGAAGGAAAAAGAGTACACATCTCTAAAAGTATACAAATATGTTTCCTCATTAAAAACCTTACAAGAAAAACCCAGTAGGACAAAACCTCATAAGAAAAAAGAGTACAACGCGTATCTACTCCCTCTAATGAGAACAACCTTGAACCTTTGCATCCCTATCTTGTGTAACATCTTCTTGAAAGTTGCAATTGGAGAAGATTTGGTGAATAAATCAGCCACATTGTCACTTGAACGAATTGTTGCACGTTAATATCACCATTCTTTTGTAGCTCATGTATGTAGAAAAGCTTTAGTAAAATGTATTTCGTTCTATCTCCTTTTAGGAATCCTTTCTTCAGATATTCTATGTATACTGCATTATCTCTGTATAAAATTGTGGGTAGATTTTCATATTTTACACTATATTTTTCTCGAATGAGATGTATCATGGACCTCAACCATACACATTTTTGTCTTGCTTCATCAATACCTATTATCTCAACATGATTCGATGAAGTGTCTATGATATACTACTTTGTATATCTCCAAGATATTGCAGTATCACCAAATATGAACACATAGCCTATTTGAGGCTGAGCTTTATGTAGGTCCGATAAGTACCCAACATCAACATGACCAATAAGATCGGAACTGCAAACTTACTAACAAATTAACTAAAAAAGGTTATATTGAGACTTGTAGTATTTGCAAGATACATTAGTGCATCAATTACTCTAAAATATGGTACTTCATAACCAAGGAGTTCTTTATTCTTTTCTTGAGGTCGGAATGGATCGTTATTCAATTTTGCATGTTTCTCATTTAAACAAATATTTTATTGCTTTTGAAAACTCTCCAAGAGTTCTAATAATACTCAAATCATCAAATTATCTCTTATGAGGATAATAGAAAGTTTTCCAAAAACTTTATATGCTTCAAGCATTTTGAATCCTTTAGGGATTTTCATATGGATTTTTGTCAAGTAACAATATCCAATATGTCAAGTGTGACATCTTCAAATGTCTGGACTGCAAATCAAATAAGTTGTACGCTTACCAAAATACATCCTTTCAGGTCACTTGATAAATGTTTCTACGTCAGCATACTTAAATATACGTAGAATTTGAGCCTCATAATCTTTCACAATATTGTGCCAATATTGTATCAAAGGTATCATCGACGGTTTCTCATTTTGTTTCAGTTCGCAATGTGTCATAACATTTTTAGATTTCATCACTTTATTATTTTCAGGTACCTAAACCTCTCATAAGGTTTCATGAAGTGTTATATCTTACGATCTTCATGAGTACATTGCCTTCTTATCATGATTATTTGCTCCTTATCCTTTTCTAGGATTATTTCATTTGAAACTGATTGGTCTATCATGCTTCATGCATGCATAGAATTTATCCTTTAAGAATACAAAATAGGAGCACTTGCAGCTTAATATGAGATGCTTTAGGCATTTGACTTGAATTATCTTTTGAATGAGGATCTGATGATAATTCGTAACATATTTCTTAGCTTCTTATAATATCCCCTTTATGTTAGGAAAACTAACATACATCCTCCATCCTCTTTGAGGAATCCATCTTTGTGCATTATGGTATATTCATTAATCGTATACTGCATATTAAAACTATTAAATGGAATAGTTGGTTTCTGGCCTTGAGCCAATTGAGAGGAAAGAAATAATCATACTATATTGGTCTAATACATACAAGTTCTATTACATGCAACATATCATATTTCATACCAATACATGAAAATTTATTCTCATTAGTAATGGTTTAACTATTTATGGAAGATATTCAATGCTAAACCATCATCATCAAGATGAATTATTTTGATCGCGCAATATAAAAATTATACTCAATTTATATTGAGCAAGTAACTTTATGAATATCAAACGTAGGTTGACAATGAATGTACATGTGATCATCTTATTTATGCATCTTCTTAACATATCACAAGATAGGTGAACGGGCCCTTATTCACCTTTTATACTTTTCAGATTTTAAAGAACCCAATCCTAAAATTAGTTGGTCCAACTAACTTATCATGAGAACAAGCAATATTAAAAGTAAGGAAGATTTTTCTAATTTCCTCAATGTATGTTCAATACTCGGTATACACATCTTTGGGATGTCGCAATCGTTCATGTCAATTTATGAACTTTTATTCTAGCAAACTCCAAGTTTACCATGACATGTACCTTTTTTACTTTAGTAAATTTCTGATTTACTATTATATGAATAAATTTCAGATTTACTACTTTAGAAGTAGATTTCAAAATAACTCTTCTTGGTTATTCTACCTCTTTTGGAGGTGAGTTGTGATATCATCACAATCAAGTGTTCGTTTGCATTGAAACAATTGAAATTCTTATTCCCAGAAATGTAATATAATCGTTCCCGAAGTTTATCAAATTTTGATAGCTTATAACCTCTTTCATGATATTGCTACTTCAAGAGCAAATCGAGGCATAAATATGATAGAGAGAATTTCTTTATATTGCTACCACATTCACATCAAGAATGGAGCAAATTATAATCTTTCAGACTTATCATATATTACTACCACATCAACTTCTTGAAATGGAGCATATTTAATGGATAAGTTTCATGAATTTCCATCAAAAAACACATTATTTTGCCCTAGCCATCATAATATCATCAATATGGTGCATTGAGATTTAAAATCAACGTCTTACCCATATAAAGGCGTCTTTAGCATAAATCTATGGGACTTGAACCCAACATCTTATCATCATGATGGATCGAGACTATACCCCGATGTCTTACCTTTTTCATGCGACGAGATTTGAATCCATAGTCGTACCCTTAACCAATTTTACAATAGGTCAAAATTTTATAGAATTACATCTATCATATTACACTATTATGATATTTAGTATTATTTGAAGACTCTGCTAACTACTTAGACATCAAGTAATAGAATATAAATAAATGGATTAGCTATCCAAGAAAAGTCACAACATATATAATACAAATTAAATCTCTCAACATAAAATATAAGATTGTATCGTCGTTCACGTAATATGAGGTAATAGGTATATACTGGAAGTTTTAAGCAGGCTTACATTTCAATCAATTAAGTAGAATCATAAATTTAAACTTTCTCAAAATAAATCATGGTTATAGTATCCCAACCAGTTCATACGAGTAAGCCTCCTGTTTTTTTTTTTTTCAACTCGTGGCTTTTATAAGATTAACCAAGTTATTGTCAGGCCACATGGAATAAATCTAAAATACAAGCATGACTTAGTAAGCTTTTAAAAACTCATTAGTCATATCTCACACGATTATTAAGAAACAACACTACTGGGATGACTAAGAAGAAAACAAACCTGATAGTGATCAAATGTTTATTACATGAATCAAACGATATTACCTCCAAAAGCATTAGCTTCATCAGTCTCACAAGACATACTATTTAGTAGTCTAGATCTAATATGATAGAGACTCATGCTAATAATGTGTTATGAAATATAAATAAAGAACAACAAGAATAAATAGAGAGAGAAGAGGGAGATTTCTTTATTTCTCTTGAGGGATGAGAGATCATCTTCATTGAGAATACAATGAATAAAACGCCTCTATTTATAGGAGAAAATACTCCTAGTTTCTGACTAAAAGAGAGATACTTTAAATCCTGATAGATATCAACTAGATCTTATTAGATCTAGATAGACATTCATTATAATGTAATGAGTAAATACATAATTACCCCCTAATGTTGGCCGAGATTTTCAAAAAGACACTTAAACTTTGAATTTGACCTATTACCCCACGATTCTTCTTTATTCCTTTGCAAATACAAAATTTTTCATTAAATTTCTTTCACATCAAAGAGAGTGCAATGCATGCGCCAATCAGGTATTGCCATGTGTAAATACGTTTAATTTCATTTTCTTTAAGTATTTTTTAATAAAATTTTCCTTTTAATTTTATTTATCAATTAATCAATTTTAATTTTTTCTTCTCCAATTCTCCATTAATCAATCTTCATATCTTCTTCCTTAATTCTCCATTAATCAATCTTCATTTCTTCTTCACCAATTCTCCATTAATAGCCATTACTCTCTTTTTCTTTTTTTTTTTTCCCCTAATTCTCCATTGAAGTTAGAAAATTTCAGAAGAAAAAAATTTCCTTAATGAATCAAACTAGTGGAATACAAAATCATGTATTGACTTTAATATCTTCTTAATTTGTTGAAAAGTTGTGAAATCAAGTTTCCTTTTTGTGATTAAATTTGTTTTTGTCTTCAATACCATTTACTTGAATCATAAAACTCCATTAATGGAGCTTTAATGGAGTAGTTGAAGAAGACAATAGTATTAAAATCTCATTACTTGTTAGTACAAAGTAATTTCTTCTTTCTTCTTCTTCTCCATCAATCTTCATTAATGGTTTATGAATATTTGACGGAAACTAAAAGTTTTAACTTCGGAGAAAATTGAGTGATACAATTAATGGAGAAGAAGAAGGAGAAGAAGAAGGAGAAGGAGAAGGAGGAGAAGAAGAAGAAGAAGTAGAAGAAGAAGAAGAAGAAAGTAGAAGAAGAAGTAGAAGAAGAAACGAAGGAAGAAGATGAAAAATGAAGAAAAAAATGAAGAAGATGGCAAATGAAGAAGATGAAAAGAAGGAAGAAGATGAAAAATAAAGAAAAAAGAAAACTAAAATACAAAATTTAAAAAGTGGGTCCTTTTTATTACACGTGACACATTTTAATTCCCTGGTTCAATTTTTTTCCTATTTACTTGCTTCAGGTGCGTGTAGACACACACAGGGTCAAAATTTAGGTCAAAATGGTGCATTTACAACGATTTAGGTAAGATTCGTGGGGTAAAGT
>NC_061116.1:74282516-74520815 GCF_002878395.1 Capsicum annuum
AGCCTTGTTCATACTCAAAAAACTCTTTACTCTAAGTATCATGAGATGAAGGTTCTACAATTCTACTACATGCAAGACACTTAAGCTAGTACTACAACGACTAAATAATATGTGCGTTTCTTCAGTACGCATGTTATAATCACAATTGAAAGCTTATAAATACTACTCCAAAACATCCTAACCTCAAGAATTTACTCACCTAGTTGGAAAACTCATGTTTATCATTCAATCAAGGACATCGTACAAATCATCCACATTCATCAAACATGTACCCTCACCACAAGAGAGTTACCCATAATCACTCATAATTAAGCAATTCATAACATGATGGGTACAAGAATCAAATTACACTCACTCTCATAAAGAATTCACAAGTTACACACAATGAACCATAGGCTTTCCCTTAGTGTAATTGTAATACCCTAAAGTTTTCTAACTAATTTCATCCCGAGAATGTCAAGTATAAGCTTCTAAACTGAATGAGGTTTATTCCAGGGGAAATTTTAAGGATTTTCACTATTTATTATATGTAAAATATAATAAACTTTCCATCGATACCAAATTCACCTAAATTTGACAACCGGATAAGAAGTTATGGCGATTTAAAATTTTAGTCATAAAACACCACCATCTCAGTCAGTGGCGCGTCGCGCCATAAGCCAAAATAAAAATTTTCAATTTCTAGTAAGACTCCTTGATTTCACCACGTCGTAGAGGGCTCCCAAATCCCAATTTTCAAAATCTAGTAAAGCTCTGGGATGACCCTGTGTTGCGCTATCGTCCAATTTCCTAGTTGTCAAATTCAAGTGACACGACGCGATAGCACCTCATCGCACCAGGGGTCCAGGTTGGGACATTATTCACAAAATTTAAAAGATGTGTCCAGGGTTAATGGGTCTTTTCCCATGATTTTAGTTCTACCTTAAACACTAAATTTAACCCTACATAACCTAAGGATCTCTTTATTCACTCTATTTCCCCAATTTCTACAAACACTCTCAAAGCCAAGAGACCCTAATCTTAAAAATTCAAGGGGCAAGGATCAAGAATCTCTCTAAGGATCTTTATGAAGTTACATTCTAAGGTATGTCATTTGTTGATTCATGGGTCTCTTTCACCCATGAAGCTCAAGAATCTCTTTTCAAAATCCAAGAATTGATTGCAATATGTGATAATATATGCAATATTCATGATAAACTCTTCAATTTACAAATTAGTTTATGTATCCATGATTATGAGATATATTGATAATTGTACAACCAAATTATGCTCCCCATATATTTGATTAAATGCCTATATGAAGGAAAAGTGCCATACTAGTATGATAATATGAAATCCCCATTCATGTACAAGTTATGTATGTCAAGTGTTTGATGAAATGCCTTAGCCAATGGATTATGTATTATTGATATTGGTCCTGTATTCAAGAAATTCATGCTCTGTTAGTTTCCTTCAATTGAGTCCTGAGGGTACTTGTACCCAAAAAAGATAGCTGGGTGCCTAGAGGCAGTGACATGTTTCACGATATCCTCAGTCTAGCCATGATCCATAGAATTTAGTCAGTCATATGACTCAAGAAAAGTCAGTAATTTAGTAATATCAATAGTATTTCATCAGTTAATAGAAATCCATGAATTTAGTGTATTCTAGTTCAGTTAATCATGTTCAGTATCTATTCAGATGGGAGTAGGAATTATCACCGAGTCAACCCAAGGATGGGAACACATACTATTAGATGAGGGTGTGATTCTTAGAAGTCATCCTTGTATTCCAGAACTATGTAGCCAACATAGTTGAGACATCAACACTATCAGATGAGGGTTGATGAAGTATATAAACACTGTCAAATGAGGGTCCCACCATTCTCATTTAGGGCCACTATCAGATGAGGGTCACTCACAACTTGTCCTTACTAGTGCGTGGTATTGACACCTTTCTAATTAGGGTACAAATTTGACCCTAACTCAGCTATAATACATTATTTGGGGCATGTAAGTTAGATGACTAGTTCCCATAGTCTTAGTCTTAGTTTCAGTATTAGAATTCAGATAGTTCTACAGCATTCAGGACTATTAGATACAATTAACTCAGAATAGTACAAAACTCAACTAGTTTCATTAGAATTTATACCATTAGATACAGTTGCTCAGCATTAGTTATAACAGTTATCAGTATCTCATGCTATCAGTACTTAAGTTCAGTAATTATGTTATCATGTACTCAGTTACAGTTATTATGTATTCATACATGTATTCTCACGTTTATGTTATATAGTCGGTTAGTTCAGTTCTTGCATATGTACCCTTTACATTCATTCTACCTCACATTCGTACCAGTATATTCAAATGTATTGACGTATTTATGCTATGGTATCTTATACCATAGGTTCAGAAGCATGAGCTCTAGAGCATCAATAGCCGCTGAATTTAGCAGTGAGTCCTCATCATTTGAGGATGATATTATTAGTTATTTCATTATTTTAGTTAGTTTTTAGTAGATGGAGTTAGTTGGGGATATGTCCTATCAACTCCCTATTCAGATAGTTAGAGGCTTTTTAGACTACCATGTTCAGACAATTTATTTCAGTTGTTTCGGGTATTTCATACCCCATCCAGATGTTATGTTTTATCAGTTATGTTACAGTTTTGAACCTTATGGATTTTTACCCTTTATTTCTGCATTATATTGTATATCATACAATATTCTGATAGAAATATTAGTCATGGGTTAGCTTGTGGTCCTTATGGGTCATGAGCACCATATAGCATTTTGGGTACCACATTTGGGGCATTACAAATTTGTATCAAAGATAGGTTCAATAGAGTCGTAGGAAGTCTGAAATATGCATCTAGTAGAGTCTTGTGCATGGGTGTGTTGCGCACCACATTTATGTGCAGAAGACTAAAAGATGTTTTAGGATCAATTTTCCTTCTTTTAATATTCATGTCATGCCAATGAGAATAAGCTCAAGTTTAACTCCCAATCTAATTCGTTTCTCCCTTTTTATTTATAGAACATGCCTCCCAAAAGAAGAAATAGAAATCAGTCATTCCCTCAGCCCGTCCAAGCAAACCCCTTGGATAAGCATGTTTTACATGCAGAGTTCAGAGCTGTATTCACCATTCTTGCTAACTTAGTTACTGCTCAGGATGAATGACCAAATATTGTTTTGTCCAACCCAGTGACAATTCAGCTGCAACAAGGATTCGGGACTTCACTCGAATGAATTCTCTATCCTTTTTTGGGTCTAAGTCAGAAAAGGATCCTCAGGAGTTCCTAGACTAGGTTTAGAAGGTTACAAATATCATAGGGGGTTACTTCTAGTGAGAGTGTTGAGCTAGATGCATATCAGTTATAGGATATTGTTCACACTTAGTTCAAACAATAGAAAGCAGAGAGAGTTGTAGATGTAGGGCCTATTGAGTGAGAGTAGTTTGCTACTACCTTCTTAGATAGATTCTTTCCCCTAGAGCTGAGAGAAGCTAAGGTGTTAGAATTTATCAACATTAGGCAATGAAACATGATGGTGAAAGAGTATTCTATTAAGTTTACTCAATTAGCTAGATATGCTCCCATGTAGTGGCAGATAGCAGGGCTAAGATAAGTAAGTTTGTTTCAGGGTTGAATGATAGCATGGTCAATAAGTGCAGGTTTGCAATATTAAATAGCAATATGAACATAGCCAGGCTTATGACCCATGCTCAATAGATAGAGGATAAAAAAATTAAGATGAGAGAGGCAGAATAAGATAGCAAGGATATGTAATTTCAACTTTGCTCAGCCTAAATTAGAAGGATAAAATCATTCTTAGTTCTATCCTAAGTCATCCATTCTAGTTTCTTCTTCAGCTAGTGCTCCAGATCCTATGTTCAGGGATGGTAATAGAGATAGGGAGCCAGGCTCTAAGTATTAGGGTAGTGTCAGCAATGCCCAAACTAATCCCCTTTGTCAGACTTGTGGTAAGAACCATAAGGGTACTTGCAAAGCTGGCAGTGATCTCTATTTTGGATATGGCAAACCAGACCATAGAGTCAGAGATTGTCCCCAATCAGTTTATCAGGGTCAGCAGAACCGTTCCTCAACCAAGTTCAGTCACCTAAACTAGTAGTGTGCCACTTCCAGTGCTACTAGTGGGCAATGACCAAATCGACTTTATGCTCTCTAGTCTCAGGAAGATCAAGAAAATTCTCCTAATGTGGTTACTGGTATGTTACAGATCTTTCATGTATATGTTTATTCTTTGCTAGATCTAGGAGCTTCTTTGTCTTTCATTACTCCTTATATAGTAGTTAATTTTGGAGTCAGTCCCAAAATTCTAGGAGAGCCCTTTTCCGTTTCTACCCAGTGGGTAAAAATATCATAGGACGATGGGTATACATGAACTGTCTGGTCATGGTATCTCAGAAAGTCACCTTAACAGACTTAGTTGAATTAGAGATGACTGATTTTGATCTCATTCTCAGCATTGATTGGCATCATTCCTGCTATGCCACAGTCCACTGCAGAAATAGGATAGTCCAGTTCTAGTTTCCAAATAAACCTGTCCTAGAGAGAGGGGTAGTACATTAGCCTTCAGAGGTCATCTTATTTCCTACCTTCGGGCATAGAAAATGATATCTAAAGGAGTGTCTATCATTATATTCATTTTAAGGATTCTAGCTTCGAAACTCCCAGTCTTGAGTCAATCTCAGTCGTGAGTGAATATTCAAATATATTTCCCAAAGATCTTCCAGGAATTCCTCCCAAAAGGAAAATAGACTTTGGTATTGGTCTTTTTCAAGATACTCAGCCTATATCTATTTTGCCATACAGAATGGCATCATCAGAACTCAGAAAACTGAAAGAGCAATTGAGAAATCTCGTAGATAAGGGATTCATCAGACCCAGTATGTCCCTATGGGGTGCACCAATCTTATTCATGCACAAGAAAGATGGTTCTCTCAGGATGTGTATTGATTACCGCCAGCTTAATCAAGTCACGGTCAAGAGCACTAGCCACTTCCCCAAATTGATGACTTGTTTGACTAACTTTAGGGTGCCAGCTATTTCTCTAAGATAGACCTCAGATCAGGCGATCATCAGCTCAGAGTCAATGAATGTGACATTTTAAAAATAACTTTCCGAACTCGGTATGGTCACTTTGAATTCCTAGTTATGTCCTATGGTCTTACCAATGTCCCTGCAGCTTTCATGGACTTGATAAAACGTGTGTTCAAGAAGTACTTGGATATATTCATCATAGTCTTTCTAGATGATATTCTTGTCTATTCTCGCAGTGAACGTGATCACGCAGACCATCTCAAAATCATACTTTAGACTCTTAGAGATCATCAACTATTTGCTAAATTCAGTAAGTGCTAATTTTGGCTAAGGTCAGTAGCATTCATTGGTCATATCATTTCTGGTGATGGCATTAGCGTAGATCCTTAAAAGATGAAGTAGTAAAAAACTGGCCCAGACTTGCCTCTCCATCAGATATCAAGAGTTTCTTAGGTTTGGTTGGCTATTATAGATGATTTGTTGAGGAATTTTCTTCTATTGCATCCCCTATGTACAGACTAACTGATAAGAAAGTCAAGTTTCAGTGGTCAGATCCTTGCAAGAAGATTTTTCAAGAGTTAAAGACTTAACTCACCTCAGCTCCAATTTTGGCTCTTCCAGATGGTTCAGATGGTTTCGTAGTGTATTGTGATACACCCAGAGTAGGTTTGGGTTGTGTCCTCATGCAGCATGGTAAGGTCGTAGCCTACGCCACCAAACAACTTAAACCCCATCAGAAAAATTATCCTACTCATGATCTTGAGTTAGCAGCCGTAGTATTTGCCTTAAAGATTTGGAGGCATTATCTTTATGGAGTTCATGTGGATGTGTTCACAGATCATAAGAGTTTTTAGTGTGTCTTTTATTAGAAAGATATCAATCTTCATCAAAGAAGGTGGTTAGAGCTCTTGAAATATTATGACATGAGTGTCCTTTATCATCCGAGCATAACCAATGTAATGGCTAACGCTCTCAATAGGCTACTATGGGTAGTATTGCTCGTGTTGAGGACAGTAAGAAGAAGTTAGCTTGGGAAGTCCATCAACTTTCCAGACTAGGTGTTTGCTTAGTTGATATAGAGTAGGGTGATATATAGGTTTAGAGTAGTTTATAATAATCACTAGTTTCCAAGGTGAAAGAAAAGCAAGATAGAAATTCCAGTCTAGTCAAGTTAAAAGAGTCAGTCAAGGATCAAAAAGTAGAGGTTTTATCCTAAGGGGGAGATAGTGTATTGTACTGTCAGGGTCATCTGTGTGTTCCAGGTGTAGATGCCTTGAGGTAGCAAATTCTTGCAGAAGTGCATGGTGCGCGCTACTCTATTCATCCAGGGTCCACAAAGATGTACCGTGACTTGTGGGAGATCTATTGGTGGAGTGGGATAAAAAGAGATATTGCAGAGTTTGTGGATAAAAGCTCTACATGTCAGCAGGTTAAGATAGAGAATCAGAAGCATAATGGGTCTATGCAGGAGTTCAATATTCCAACTTGGAAGTGGGAAGAAGTGAACATAGACTTTGTGATAAGTTTACCCTGTACTCGTCATCAACATGATTCAGTTTGGGTCATTATAGATAAAATGACCAAATCAACCCATTTTCTTCCAATTTATACCTCTTATTCAGTTGAGGATTATGCCAAACTCTACATCAAAGAGTTGGTCAGATTGTACGGCGTTCCATTATCTATTATTTCAGATAGGGGTACCTAGTTCACCTCTTATTTTTGGAAAGAATTCCAAAAGGGTCTTAGTACACAAGTTCATCTCAGTACAACCTTCTATCCTCAAACAGATGGTCAAGAAGAAAGAACTATTCAGACTTTAGAAGATATACTGCAAGTGTTTGCAATTGATTTCAAAGGTAGTTGGGATGACCACATTTCTTTGATTGAGTTTGCATACAACAACAACTATCATTCCAGTATTAAGATGGCTCCATTCAAATCTCTCTATGGTAGAAGATATGGATCTCCAGTTGGTTTTTTTGAAGTTAGTGAGGCCTCAGTTATAGGGCCTGACTTAGTATTCGATGCCTTCGAAAAAGTTTAGATGATCAGAGAAAGACTCTGGGCTGTTCAAAGCCGACAAAAGTCTTATGCAGATGTGCACAGAAAAGATCTCGAGTTTGAGATCGGTGACTATGTTTATCTAAGTATCTCTCCCATGAAGGAGTGAAGAGATTCGACAAAAATGGAAAGCTCAGTCCTCGATATGTCGAACCCTTCAAAATTCTCAGTCACTTCATCAAAGTAAGTTATGAGCTCGAATTGCCTTCAGATCTAGCCTCAGTTCATCCAGTCTTCCATGTCTCTTTTCTCAAGAAGTGCATAGGTGACCCAGCAGTTATATTTCCTATTCAAACCATAGATGTTTAGAACAACCTCTCTTTCAAAGAGATTTTGATTGAAATTCGTGACTATCAAACTCGTAGACTAAGGGACAAAGAATTCTCTCTAGTCAAAATTCTTTGGTAGAATTAGTCCGTTTGAGGGAGCTACTTGGGAAGTAGAAGTAGACATGCATACCAAGTATCCTTACCTTTTCCCCGCTAGCTCAGATCAGCTCAAGGTAAAAGTTCTCCTTAAACTTTTTAGTTTTCATGTCCAGATTTTAGTTATAATCTTGGTATCAATTTTACGTTCAGAATTCCATTAAAAACTTGGTATCAATTACCATTTCATATTCAATCATATGTTCATGCATCAGATCAATCATGTGTTCATACATCAAACATGCATTCTCCTAGTGGGAAACTCAGTTATCAGAAATCTCAATCATGTGTTCATGAGTAGTTAAGTTATGAAATCATGCATCAGATATGCATGCTCAGTATAAATTTCAGAAATGTCAGTCATGTTTTAGTTGTTCATTTTCACTATGTACTTCAGCTCATTGTTTCTCCTATCTCAATCAGTCGCATCGAGGATGAATGTTCCTAAGAGGGAGATACTGTAATACCCCAAAGTTTTCTAACTAATTTCATCCCAAGAATGTCAAGTATTAGCTTCTAAATTGAATGAGGTTTACTCCATGGGGAATTTTCATGATTTTTACATTTTGTTTTATGTAAAATTCAATAAAATTTCCATTGATACCAAATTCGCCTAAATCCTAAAACCGGGTAAAAAGTTATGGCGATTTAAAGTTTCAGTCATAAAACACCGTCATCTCAGTCAGTGGCACGTCGCGCCATAAGCCAAAATGACATTTGTCAATTTCCAGTAAGACTCCTTGATTTCACTATGTCGTGGAGGGCTCCCAAGTCTCAATTGTCAAAATCTAATAAAGCTCTGTGATGACCCCACATCACGCCATCTTCTAATTTCCCAGTTGTTGAATTCTAGTGACACGACGCGATAGCACCGCGTCTCTCCAGGGCTCTAGGTCGGGAATTTTTTCACAAAATTTAAAAGATGTGTCTAGGGTTAAATGGGTCTTTTCCCATGATTTTAGTTCAGCCTTAAAATACGAAATTTGACCCTGACCTAAGGATATCATTATTCACTATATTTTTCCCCAATTTCTTTATACACTCTCAAAGCCAAGCAACCCTAATCTTAAAAATTCAAGGGGCAAGGATCAAGAATCTCTCCAAGAATCTTTACAGAGTTACAAGGTATATAATGTGTTGATTCATGGGTCTCTTTCACCCATGAAGCTCAAGAATCTCTTTTCAAAATCCAAGATTTGTATATTTATGTATGTTCGTGATTTGATTGAATTGAAAATTGATGTTCATATTATCGGTTGGTTTCGTTCCATGTTATAGACTATTTATTTACAAGAATTGATTCTAACAGGTGATGATTATGTGATATTCATCATAAAACCTTCAATTTACAAGTTGGTTTATGTATCCATGATTATTAGATGTGTTGATAATTATAACCAAAGCATGCTCCCCATATGTTTGATTAAATGCCTATGTGAAGGAAAAGTGCCATACTAGTATGATAACATGAAGTCCCAATTCATGTACAAGTTATGTATGTCAAGTGTTTGATGAAATGCCTTAGCCAATGGATTATGTATTGTTGATATTGGTCTTGTATTAAACAAAGTCATGCTTTGTCAGTTTCCTTCTATCGAGTCCTGGGGGTACTTGTACCCAAAAAATATAGCTGTGTGCCTAAAGTCAGTGACATGTTTCATGATATCCTCAGTCAAGCCATGATCTGTAGAATTCAGTCAGTCATGTTACTCTGGAAAGCACAGTAATTTAGTAATCTCATAGTATTCCTTCTATTAATGGAACTCCATAAATTCAGTGTAGTCCAGTTCAGTTAATCAAGTTCAGTGTCTACTCAGATGAGAGTAGAAATTAGCACCGAGTGAACCCAAGGATGGAAATACACACTATCAGATAAGGGTGTGATTCATAGAAATCATCCTTGCATTCCAGAACTATGTAGCCAGCATGGGTTGAGACATCAACATTGTCAGATGAGGGTCCCACCATTTTCTTTTAGGGACACTGTCAGATAAGGGTCACTCATAGCTTGTCCTTACCGGTGGCACGGTATTGACACCCTTCCAATTGGGGTTACAGATTGGACCCCAACTCAGCAATAATGTATTATTTGGGGTATGTCAGTTAGATGACTAATTCCTACAGTCTTAGTCTCAGTTTTAGTAATAGAATTCAGATAGTTCTACAACATTCAGGACTGTCAGATACAGTCTACTCAGAACAATATGGAACTCAGCTAGTTCTATCAGAACCTAGACCGTCAGATACAGTCGCCCAGTATCAGTTATAACATTTATCAGTATCTCATGCTATCAGTACTTAGGTTCCGTAATCATGTTATCACGAACTCAATTACATTTATTATGTATTCATACATTCATTCTTACATTCATGTTATATAGTCAGTTAGTTTAGTTCATGCATATTTACCCTTTGCATTCAACCTACCTCACATGCATAGCAGTACATTCAAACGTACTGACGGATTTGTGCTATGGTTCTTATACCATAGGTTTAGAAGTACGAGCTTCAGAGCATCAGTAGCCGCCAGATTTAGCAGTAAGTCCTCATCCTTCGAGGATGATATTATTAGTTATTTCATTATCTCAGTCTGCTTTTCGTAGATGGAGTTAGTTGGGAATATGTCCCATCAACTCTTTATTTAGATACTTAGAGGCTTTTTAGACTACCATGTTCATACAGTTTATTTCAGTTGTTTTGGGTATTTCATACCCCATCCAGATGTTATGTTTTATCAGTTATGTTACAGTTTTGAACCTTATGGCCTTTCAGCCTTTATTTTTGCATTATATAGTATATTTTGCAGTGTTCAGGTACAGATATTAGTCATGGATTATCTTGTGGTCCTTTGGGGTCATGAGCACCATGTAGCGTTCCAGGTACCAAATTTGGGGCGCTACAGTAATGCTCCATTAATAGTCGAATGTAAAGCTTAGGATCAATTAGGTCTTTTCTGGGTTATAATGTAGGCTAACTGACAAGTAGGAACAATTTGGGAATAGTGACTAACCTCTCTAAGCAGTTTAATACACTACATTATACATTTAAAATCACTCTCAAACAACCAAACTACACTTATTCATTCATCCATACCTTTTGTTTTTGCCCTGTCTCTGTTAAGCATTTTCATAAACACTTGGTGGAAACCTAGTTTACTACCACAAAAATCATTTTTTTTCTCCCTTTTTCGCAATCATGTCAATATTCTAGTAAATTATATCACACCCATCCACCACACATCAATTATTAACACCAATAACTATTACCTTGGGGTATCAATATCACCATTTTCTTCTTCAATTTCTAAAACTCCTTTTTCAATTATTTCTTTCTTTTTTGTTTAAAGCACTTAGGAGCTTTTTGGATCAAATTATGGTCTATCAAAGAAGGAGATTAGGTTACTTATGAGGCTACCAAATAAAATAAGATAAAGGCTCAATGGGGGTTAACTAGGATAATGCATAATAGGTAGGACAAATAGAAGATATAAAATAAGGCTATCAAAGAAATGCCTATATCATCTCCTAAACCCACATTCTTTATTTCGCTTCACATATACACCGAGCAAGTTCTTTACATCACAAGCAACAAGGAATATACAAAAATCTCACTCGCACATGGCACATGCTCAACTCAATAGGATCATCATAGACTCCCAACCAAACAATAACACAAATTCAAATTTAAGCCAAAAAGTACAAGAGTAAAAAACTTGAGCCTAAGAGTCTCAAAAGTAGTAATTCACTCTTTCAATATGCTTTTTTCTCAAAAAAAAAAAACACTTACATCATGTAGTAAAAAATAGCACCAACAAGAATATCTCACTTATTCATAACCTAAAATTTTTAAATTGAGCCAAAAATTGGAAATTTCCCCAACCCACATTTAAAAATCTACTTTGTCCCCAAAGTGAATTTAAAAGTAAAAAGATAGAAATACTGCCTGAGGACTCTAGGCCTAGCTAGTAGAATCTTCACACATAAAGAAGATCCATAGGAACCCTCACTCAGTCTTTACCATACTTCAAGTTCAAGTTTATGGTACTCAGACTTCCCATTAACCTGTGACTCAACGAAAAACAAAAACTACGTGAAATAAAAACTAAAAAAACTGGAAAAAAAACATACCTAAGCTTGGGTTGCCTCCTAAGAAGTGCCTAATTTAGTGTCGTGGCACAACCCAAATCAACTTTTTTCTCTACCGTGAGGATATAAATTTCACCCCCAACATTGCCTCCATCTTTTTGTCTCTAACATAGGGAAGTGGTACAAAGATTAGGGAACCGAGTAATTGGATGTACATGGTGAACCACTCGGCCTTGAAGTGAGGTGTGTTTTTATATTGTTTATCATGTGTAAAATTAAGAATATAGGATTCTTGTTCCACATCTTCACACTCTTCCACTATTTTAAATGATTCCACGGAAAAGACATCATCTAAACATAATGTGGAAAAGTGCTTTGAGTGAGGCCCAACCAATCCTACTTCAAAATTTACACAATATACTACACATTCACTTTTATTCACCTTTTAAACTTCAGTCTCAAGAAAAAGATGACAACCAAGTGGCTGCGATTCTTATGTTTGCTTCATAAATTGGCTAATATCCTCCTCATATTTTTCTTTGCTTAGCCACTGTAGACAGGGTGGCAGTGGTATCTCCTAAATCTGTTCAACAATTATAGTTTTTGAGTATTCAAACTTCCTAGAATTATCCGCAACTTCATTTACAACTGGTTGGAAAGTCACTTGTTCTACAGTCTCCCTTTGGTTCTTCATGTATGCCAACAACTCAATCTGAGATGCTAAATTAGCCTGCATTGCCTCCAAATCGCAGTTATGACCACCACGCGCCTATAATTTAAAATTTTAGGCCTCTTATGAATCCATTAGTTTTTTGCACACGTTCATTGGCCATTCCATCCCTCTACATGCGCTCAACACATTCCTGGGATCCAAATGTGCATCAATCTGCGTATTGTGCCTTTGTTGAGCCATTTCGAGCCTTTTTGAGTTGTTCCCACTTGATTTGAAGCTTGTATATCCTTCATATATCATCATAATACATTAATCAAGTAACATATATCATTAAACACAATAATTTAAAGCTCAAAACAACACAACATCCAACATGATGAACTAGAAACATGAGCTAAGCATAGGCTAATTTCACTTTCATCTTTAACTCATTGTTTCAACCCTTGGCTTGATCCCATTGACCCTTGAGCATTATCAAAAAGTTGTTTCACATATTATTACACATAAAAACCATTTGAAACACTTTAAACACAATAGAATCTACCAGAATAAACTAGACAAGCACCTAGCTCAAGCCAGTATTACTAGTTTTCCAGGTTGAACTCTAAATGAATCTTTTAGATACAAACTTGTTTGAAACTCACTTTGAACATCCTAAACACATGCTTTAACACTTTGATACTAATTTATATCATTATCAACTCATATATCACATGAATCATCCTCAAAACAAGGCTAAAAAGACTAGAATAGTGACGCTAGAATGCATAAATTCACCCAGCATCAATCACTCATCCGGGATCCAAGTAATATCATAATCATGGCTTCGGTTCCAATAATATATATAACCAGCATAGCCATATCATAATCCAAAAAACCATCATAATCCACCAAGTAAAGTTGTAAACCTTATTCTAAAGGGTTATTAGCCTCAACTATGTCTAACATACTAGTAACCTAGGGTAGGATTCCAGAACTATAATAAGCATTTCATCTAAAGGGTCGATTCACCCATCTATTCCCCAAACACATAATTTAGGATAAGTCACGATAATCTACCAATAATAACATCCTAGTATCTTATGTAACATGCAATATATATAATACATTATCTCGCAAAAGAGATTAAACAGAAGCCTACCTCAATGCCGAACCACGAATCCTTGAATCGACCACTACACATCTACCTTTGATCCACATCTTGAATGGATTCCACTCTATCAAAATAGAAATCTACCAATCATTAGGAGTAAAATGAGACCCATATTGCTATATAAAAGGTTGGTTCAATATTTAGGTCAAGAATAGGCCCGCGAGGCTCGCAAATAAAATCCAAAATTGAATCCAGCATAGGGTTTCTCAAAGCACAAGGAATGTATGTTCAAAATTTGAGTACAAACAGAGATCAAATGGAGGCCCAAATCAGCCCACTAAGTGAGGAAATTCAAAAACTAATTCCTAGGAAATTATGAAGAAATGAGCAGAATCTGACAGAAAAAATAATGAAAAACGTTCAAGTGGTGTTGAATTATCTTGCCTTAGCCTTAATGGATGATTTCCTATAATTTTCCATGATCCAAGCTCCAACAATGGCGAAAAAGGGTTTTAAATCACAATTTTAGCTTGAAATTATGAAAAACAAAATTAGTGACCATGGAAATAAAAAATATGAAGTTATAATTACATAAACAATGATTGTATGAGAAACAACTTCAAGAATTTTCAAAATCAGAGCTTCCTAGCCCCCAAAATGTCAAAAATACAAATTAGGTTTGATTTGGGTCTTATACCCAGTGATGGCTGCTAAAGCGGCACTTTGACCGCAAAATTAGTCTGATCAGAGGTTAAAAGTACCGCTAAAGTAGTCATATGGTTGTTTTAGTGGTCGATCAAATGGTTTAGCGGCCACACCAGTACTAGTAACCTTCAAAACTTATTTTTGACCCTTGAAACTAATCCGGAGCCCTATGAACATGAACCAATAGTGAAAATCGATCATAAAACCCGTTCTAGATCCAATGGAACTATCGAATTTTGGAAAAAAAAGTTGTTTACAAATAAATTAAGTCTTGAGACCCCTTTTCAGTAATTTTAACTAATTTTTATCTAAACACTTAAAATAAATTATAAAGACTCGAACCCAAACTAACTATGAAACAAATCCAAAATCGACACTTTAAAATCAATGACACCATAAAAATTTCCATCAATATAATTTAGATCAAATGTGGCTCCCATACCCAAATGACCATTTTAACCAAAAACCACCAAATAGAACAAAATGAGTCCAAAAGCCTTGAAACTCGAACCAAGGGTCCCCTAGCCTAAAATCAATATTTCAGAGCTGTTGGTACTGTCAGAATTTATATCTGAGTTCATCTACCAGGAGTTTTTATCCTAGAACAATTCCTTAATAGAATGCTCCAAAATAGGGAAATGAGCCTATAAACCATACAAACTATTACAGATCTGAACGAAAATTTCGGTAAGTCATAAATGACCTATAGCAGCTGAGGGACGACTCAAAATATCGAGACTATGCATAAATTGAGGAAATAACCAAGATAGTTATTACAATATCCACTAAAAGGAATTTTGTCCACAAAAGTAAATGGATAAAAAGATCTTGAGAGCTCAAAGGGATGAGGTTCTAGGACTGCATACTCCAAGCAAGACTCCCAGATAACCTCTAAGATGAAACAACACTTCTAAGGAATTTTCCATAGTTATCAATTTTTCAACCCCATCTTCCTTTATTCATTTATCAAACAACCAAAACTCCACCTCAACCACCAACTATCCTCAAACTGAACTGAGGAAAGATGATTCACCCAAATCCAAACAACAACACACTGATAATACACCAATACCAACACCACTAAACGAAAACCCATCAAAGCTAATGGCAAGCCAGGGCATAAATCATGCAACTAACTCCACCATCCAAATATACCCTTCTCTTTGCCTTTCCAACCTTGTTACATACTCCAAGCCGAGTAAAAGGTCATCCAAATTCTATTCCTGCAACTTCATCATACTTACCTCAAAGAACAGAAGCTGATCCTCAGAAAGTTCTAATGGCAAGCATAAAATAAGCTCATAAGTCACTACCAATTAAAACAAATGAGGATGGTCAAAGTCTGCAATCTATCCCAATGCTATATTTGGTCTAGATGACCCTCAAAACTAATAGTCAAAAGTTCAAAGAACAAACTCTCAAAGCTAGGGTATCTGCTCTAGGATGTCGCTCCAACTAACGATGAAAGCATGTTGAATGCAATTCGACCATACTACTCCTTCTAGGTAGATAGTCAAAAACTCCTATGAAAATTAACGATCAAGCTCAAGAGCGAGAGAAACCGTTATTAAATGCCAATAGGTCACTATCTGAACATCTATCAACCATCATCCAAGCTCCACAACTCCCGGATGATATTTTAACACCAAGGTCGTACAACTCAATCTCAACTATCAAAATTTAAACCTATAGACGGGTAAGCATCCATACTCCAATCTATTATAACATACAAGAAGGGTGTCAAATCCCAAACTAAAGCCAACAAGTCTATACCAAAGGCAAACATCCAGCTCACCCTCACTAGCTAAAATTAGTCATATCCCTGCTATTTCCTGCCAGAGTCAAAATCAAAATATAACTAAGAACTAAAATCACATCAGGGAATAAACCATATGTTGAAAGCACAAGTAATTAATTCCAAGTACTATTGGAGGCAAAAAATTATCAAAGTATCCCCAAAAACTCACTAAGGCTACAAATGGTACTAGTAATAGCCAAAAATATAGCAACTCAGAGAAATGAAACCTCAGATGGAAATGGATAAATATAATACTCCATCTCAGTAATGAATACCCAATTTACCAACTTAAGAAGTGGTCACAAAAAAGAACACGTATTTCTACCCCCTTAACTCTACTAGAATAAGAGCTACATCAAGTAAAGAATGGAGTATCTAACTTTACTCTAATACCAAGATCATACCATTACAAAGAGACGAATCTAAGAAGCCTTAAAGGAAAGTCTAAGACTTCTTAACTCAAGAAAGGCAAGGAAAAAAATTTGCCAATTCTAGAACTATAATAGAACAATGGAAGGCCAACTTACCTTTCCTTCCATAACCCACTCAACCACCGGTCTAGCCTTACCAATAGAAGAGAAACACGACCAACCTTACATCGCTACAAGAAAGAAATCATCCAATCGTGCTAGTTGTCTAGGCTTCGAACGAGAAACCGAGAAAGGGAATTCTAACTAGATAATATTAATTTAGTTGCCAACCAAGCAAGAATCAATCAATATCAAGCCATGTCAATACTAATAACAACAATAAAAACAACAATATAAGGAGTAAGTTGTACCAAAAATGAAAATGAATAACAAGACCACGCTAGGGTCATAAGAAGTCTAATATGCCATGTAAATAGGATCGAACCCAAAAGCTACACCCCTAAGGAAATATCAACACTGATCCACTCTATCCACTAATAAAAGAAATTATTTAGGGGGTAGTCATATAATCATGAACTCTATTTGGGCGCACAACAATCAATATAAATCTATCAAGACTCTAAGCATGTAGTTTGAACTCCATTATGAGAATTTAGCTCTTTAGGCTGTAGATTTAGAATTATTTTCTCAAAGTAATTTCAATTTATGACTCATAAGGAAGAAGAATTTGGAGATAGTATTTAGTTGATTATTATGATTTTATCCAAGTATTTATGTATTAATCTATAGGTTTGGGTTGCAAACTTAACCTATCCTTGTGTCTCTTACTTAGCTAGAAAGAGAAAGCAAGTAATATAAGATTTGGCTAATAGAACTTGAGTTTATAACTCATTAGGTAATGATTCTAAAAATAGATAAACTATATTTAAGTAATAGGTTATTTGGTGTTATTTATGTATGAGTGTTTGAAAGAAACACATGCGGGATTTGATGATAGATCAAAAGATTATTGTTGATACTTAACCTATCCTAGTCATAATTACTTTCAAATATAAAGATGTATCATGACCTACATTCTCAGATCATGATGGCACCTATTATAAACTACCAGTAGGTAAGCCAACACATAATTCAACATTGCTATTGATAGACTAACAAGAGAAATGAGTAAAGATAGCACAATATATATGACAATCCTAAAACCTAATGGAATCAGTACAAGAGCTTCTACTATATTAAGAATAAAAACAAAATACTAAATGAAGCTGCAAGTAAACCTATCTCTAATGACAATATAGACATCAGTCTAATCTATAAGAGATAGAAGAGTGTACTCAAAATGTCAAGAGCTCAACCCAAACTTCTGATCCATAGCTGCTCCACAAGACACAAAAAACAACAATGAGAACTCGTACTATGATCTGCAAACTTGAAAAGCGTCGTATGGGTACCAAACACATGGTACTCAGTAGGCAACTATCGACTAAGCTACACAGATGATGCAATTATAGACAACATACAAGAAGAAAGGTAAAATACATCCAAATGTCTAGGAAACTATCATAAGAAAATTAAGGAGACAATAAAGATGAATCTTTCTATTCTAGCCATACTCAGGCACCAATGAACTACATTGTATTTCATTGGCCAATATACATATAGAAGGTAGAAGATAAATATATAGTAGTATACAAGGCCAAAAAATAGATGTACAACATGAATAAAAAAGATAGAGAGGGATATATAATAATACTATAGCTATATATATATATACATACACACATACATACATACATACAAGACTAACACAAAGTTACAACCTAAGGTAGTCGTACTAGCATCTTGAGGCATCCTAATCATAGTAAAAACTAGTGTTGGCATAACCAGGGTCCCTATCCAAACATCTAAACATGAGATAATTGTCTGTAATAAAATAATTGTAAGAGAAAGGAATAAAAATAATACCTCAAATCTCTGTATTGGTCCATAACCAACCTTTCACTAAACAATCATTATAATAATAAAGTAATCAGCTATCTGGATAAATAATAGATATACCAGACCCCATAACCTGAAAGGCTTAATCAACACAGAACACTCAACAAACAATACTCATACCCTATACCTACGCAACTTCCTATAAGGATGATAAATATAGCCTTCAAACCACATACTATTGATAGACAATGCACATATAATAATGAATGCAAAGTAAAACCATAATACCATAATCTATCTAAGATCCATAAAGTAACCCAGTATTTATACCTCCTTTATCTAGATGGCTCACAAAGGTAGGACCTACAGTGACTGCTCATCTCTACTCATAGATGAAGGGGCCCCTAGGGGGTTCAAGAGTACCCATATACATCGACTTGGTCCTAATCTAAGATATCCAATCTTTATGATCATTATCATCAATCAAATCTGTCCAGTACCAAAGAGATGTATCTATAATAAAAGCACAATCTCAAATCGTGGCTAAAAGAGTAAAATTTTCAAATCTATTGCCCGAGATCAACTCTGAGACTAAATCAAAATCAATGACTAGAAAGGTTTGAAATCTTTATTGACCAAAGTAAATAACAGTAGAAAAACTATAGACTAGAATCTATCTCTATCAAATCTCTGAAATATTATATTTAATATCATTCATTAAGGTAGTCCGATTCCCATTATGAAAGAATATGCTCAAAAGTAAGAAGTTGATATGATTCTTTTTTTTTGGTAAATAGTAGTAAAACCAAGTTTTTAGTTGGAATCATACCATTTAGTGAGAACAAAAGTATCAAATCTATGTAATGCCATCATCAGTATCCAAAGAATACAATTATAAGCATCTAAATGTCAATAGAGTAAACCACGCCCGTTACAAGGATAAATCACTCACCTAGAATCTAAGTAATATCATAATCATGAATTCAAGACCAATAATATATATAACCATCCTAACCATATCATAATTCGGGAAACCATCACAATCCACCAAGTCAAGTAGTAAACCTTATGCTTAAGGGTTATTAGCCTCAACTATGTCTAACATACTAGTAACCTAGGGTAGGATTCTAGAATTATAATTAGCATTTTATTTAAAGGGTTGATTCACTTCTCTATTCCCCAAACTCATAATTTAGGCTAAGTCACGACAATCTACCAATAATCACATCCTAAAATCCCTATCTAACATGCAACATATATAATAAATTATCTCATGAAAAAGAGTAGATAGAAGCCTACCTCGATGTCGAACAACAAATCTTTAAATCGGCCACAACTCATCCACCTTTGCTCCACTATCCCAAATTGCTTCTAGTCTATCAAAATAGATATCTACCAGTCATTAGGAGTAAAATGAGACCCATATTTCTATATAAAGGGTTGAGTCAGAATTTGGGTCAAGAATGGGTCTGGAAGGCCCACAAATGGAATCCAAAATTGAATTCATCATGAGGCTTCTCAAA
Source organism: Capsicum annuum (assembly GCF_002878395.1). Lineage (NCBI taxonomy): Eukaryota > Viridiplantae > Streptophyta > Magnoliopsida > Solanales > Solanaceae > Capsicum > Capsicum annuum. Next base: position 74,302,232 of record NC_061116.1, read on the forward strand.
GGACAAGAAATACACATTCAAAATTTGAGCAGAAACAGAGCTCAAATCGAGGCCAAAATCATCCCACTAAGTTAGGAAATTGAAAAATTAATTCCTAGGAATTTATAATGAAATGAGCAAAATTTGATAGTGAAAAATAATGAAAAATGATCAATTGGTGTTGAATTATTTTACTTAGCCTCAATGGATGATTTTCCATGCTCCAAGCTCAAACAATGGAGAAAAAATGTTTTGACTCACAATTTTAGCTGGAAATTCTGAAAAATGAAATTAATAATCTTTCAAAATAAGAAATATGAAGTTATAATCACATAGACAATGATTATATGAGAAACACACATCAAGAATAGTCAAAATCAGAGCTTCTAAGCTCCCAAAATATCATAAATATGAATTAGGTTTGATTTGGGTCGTATACTCAGTGATGGCCGCTAAAGCAACACTTACCGCTAAAGTGGTCTGATCAGAGGGTAAAAGTACTGCTAAAGTGGTCATATGGTCTCTTTAGGGTCGATCAAATGGTAAACCACACTAGTAATATCAACCTTCAAAACTTGTTTTTGACCCTTGAAACTCATCCGAAACCCTATGAACATGAACCAATAGTGCAAATCGATCATAAAATATGTTTCGGATCTAATGGAATTTATTGATTTAGGAAAAAAGATAGTTTACAAGAAAATTAACTCTTGATACCCCTTTTCAGCAATTTTAACTAATTTTTCTCTAACCACTTAAAATGAATTATAAAGGCTTGGAACCATACCAACTATGATACTAACCCAAAATCGACATTTCAGAATCAACGATGCCATCAAAATTTCCATTCAAGCTTATATAGATCAAATGTGGCCCCCATACCTAAAGGGCCATTTTAACCAAAAACTACCCAATAGCCCAAAATGAGTCCAAAATCCTCGAGACCCAAACCAAGGGTCCCCTAGCCTAAAATCAATGTTTCAAATCTTTGGTGCTGTCAAAATTCATATCTAAATTCATCTATTAGGACTTTTAACGTAGACCAATTCCTTAATAGTGAAAGTTCCAAAATAGGGAAATGAGCCTAAAACCCAAATGAATTATCCAATAGCTAAACCGATAGCTTTGGCAAGTCATAAATAACCTATAACAGTTAAGGGAAGGTTTAAAATATTGAGACTATGCATAAATTGAGGAAATAATAAAAATAGTCATTATAATATCCACTAAAAGGAATTTCATCCTCAATAGTTAATGGATAAAAAAATCTTGAAAGCTCGAAGGGATAAGGTACTAGGACCGTATACTCTGAGCAAGACTCCCAGATAACCTTTAAGAAGAAACAAAACTTCTAAGGGATTTTCCCTAATTAACCCCATCTTTCTTTATTATCTTATCAAACAACCAAAACTCCACCTCAACTACCACAAGCTTCCAACTGAATTGAGGAATGCTGATGCATGTAAATCCAAACACCAACACACTAATGAGACACTAATACCAGCACCACCAAGCAAAAACCCATCCAAACCAAAGGCAAACCAACATATAAATCATGCAACCAACTCCACCGTCCAAATATATCCTTCTCTTTGCCTTTCCAACATTAATATACACTCTAAACCATGTAAAGGGTCATCCAAATCCTATCACGCAACTCTATCATGCACAACTTAAAAAATTAAAACTGATCCTCCTAAGTTCATAATGGCAAGCATAATATAATCTTATAAGTTGCTACAAAGAAAAACAAATAGGGATGATCAAAGTTTGCAATCTATGCCAATGCTACTTCTAGTCTAGATGGTCCTCAAAACTGACAGTCAAAAGTTCAAAGTACAAACTCTCAAAGCTAGGCTATCCACTCTGGGATATCTCCCCAACTAAGAATGAAACCATGTTGAATAAAATATAGTATAATACTCCTTCTAGTTAGATAATCCAAAACTCCAATAAAAACTTAAGATTAAGGTCAAAAATGGGAGAAACCATCATTAAGTGCCAATGGGCCACCATCTGAACATCTATCAATTACCATCAACCAAGCTCTACAACTCCCATTTGATATATTAACATAAAGGATAAGCCACTCGATGTCAACTATCCAAATCAAACCTATTGACATGACCCAAATGAGGGCCTAGTCATGTCAGACATCTCAAGTTCGACCCAGACTAGAGAGCACCGCCAAAGACCTATACCATAACCACCCGACACCCTGTATCGGATGAATTCTAATATATAACAAGATATAAAAAAATCAATTGAAAGATATTCAAAGGAGTACATAACCATAAACATAACCAACCAAATTACTAATAAAAATATTCAACTGATTTCAACCCCAATGCCAATACCAATACCAAGGCTGACACTAATACCGATGCTGCCTGTGCCCATTATAGTCTGACAAAGCCTCTATCCAGAATCAGCAACATCTGATCAGGATATGCCTCCGACCATAGCCAAAACCAAACCAATGAAATAATAAAAATAAAAGAATTCCACAATATGAAATGGATACTTCTAGGGAATAGAAGCTCACCACTTCAGTCTGAATCAAAGATATCCCTGAATCTAAGTCATTGAGTAGGAAGAATAGTAGTATGGTCGCTTCCTACATAGTGTGGGGATATAGTACCTAGAGACAGTTAGCAGAATAAACACTAGCATGTACTCAGTGATAAGGTAAAATAATGTAAATAATTCAAAACCAAAGTAAATAACTATATACAATCACACACATATATATATATATATATCGTGTCAGGAAAGGGAACCAGGATTAGCATGCATTTAAAACCTTAACCTGGGCTAAGTAGCTTGACCATCCTAAAGCCACCCATGGGCTATATAGGTTTAGCTCCCCCTGTTGAAAGAACCCCAGTGTATGTTAGCCGCATGATCGAAGAAAAAAACCTGAGATAACTAGTACATCTCCTAAAATATAAAGTATGTTATCATGCACACGGTCACTAAGACCACCTCATATCAGCAAATGTCAATTTCCATTACGGTCCCGTTGGGACTCTCACTTTGCATAACTTTGCTACTCGACCCTCTTTAATCCCATATCAAAATCATTTACATATTCCAATCACTTACCAAGGAGTATTTTAATTAGGCATTAATCATTGGTACTGTCATACCAAAATTAGAGCTTGCAAGCCTATTCTCTTATGCCATACCAAAACCATTAACCAACTGGAATCCCGGGTTTCCAATTAAACCAAAACTATGGACATCAAGGCATTTCTAAACCTTTTACAACCAACCAAACCAATTTAAATTTCATTACCATATTATACAATGGAAAGATTTTTAGAATAGACCAACTATGTGACAAAATCATTCTCATTGGCATTTTAACAAACATGTTGAGAGAATATAGCTTCCAAAACCAAATACCAATAATAAATTTATCATTCCCATTTAACCACATGTTCAAATATAATTATAACATAAAAACTAATCTGAGGTGGTTTTATGTACCTTAATGTTGTTATCCTACCTTATTGAGCCTTATTTTGAGGGTAACTTATGTGATTAATGTGTTAATTATAATGTAATTGAGTATCTAAGTGTTTGAGTATATAATTACCATGTTTAAGGTATCTTTCAAACAAGTTTGTACTCAATTCAGTCTCTCAGAGTTCAAATGAGAAAATTAGTGTTACTAGCTTGAGCTAGGTGTTGTTCTATTGATCTCGATGAATTCTAGTGTGTTTAGTGAGTTCCTAATGTTATTATTATGTAATTATGTATGGAAAAACTTGTTTATAGTGTTCAAAGTGTAATTGAAATAAGCCAATAGTCAAACACTAAGTTAAAGATCAAAATGGGCAAAACTAGTTCTTAGTTTGGGTTTCTAGTTCATTGTCTTTGGTTGTTGTATAGTTTTGAGAACTAATCTGTGGTATTTTATGATATAGGATTCTTAGTGATTTTATTTGATGATATATGGAGGATATAAAATCTGTAAATCAAGTAGAATATCACCAAAAGGCTTGGGATGGAAGACAAATGCACATGGCAAAGTAGAGAAGTCAAACGCAATTTCTTTTGAATCCTTGCGATAGAGGGGAGAAAAAACCCCTATTCCATTGGATCAAGAAAATTTATGCACACCTTATTCCATGGGAGCAAGCAATGTGTCGTGGGCTATAGTTCCTGGGACTAAGTGATGTTGGATGTATTTATGCATTCTAGTGTCACTATTCTAGTTTTTTTAGCCTTATTTTTAGGATGATTCATGTGATTAATATGTTGATAATGATATAAATGTTCATTAAAGTGTATATTTATGTGTTTACAAGGTTTAATGGTGTTTTAACATGAGTTTTGATTCAAATTGATCATTTAGAATTCAATTGAGAAAACTAGTGTGACTAGCTTGAGCTAGGTGTTTGTCTAGTCTATCGTGTTGGGTTCAGATGTGTTTAATGAGTTCATATGATTTTTATTGTGTATTTATATGTGAAACAACTTGATTATAATATTCAAGGGCTAATTGGATCAAAACATCAAAATAATGAGCTAGAGATCAAAGTGAATGAAGCCTAGTCTTAGCTCATGTTGCTATTTTGTTGTGTTGGATATTGTGTTGTTTTGACCTCTAAATTGTTGTGTTTAATGTTATATGATTCTTGGTGAATGTATTATGTTGATATATTAAGGATATATAAGCTTCAAATCAAGTGAAAACAACTTAAAAAGTCTTGGAATGGATCACGGAAGCACAACATACTACTTGACGCCAATTTGGATACTTGGAATGTCCATGGAGTGTGAGGGGGAATGTGATGGTATTTTATCACATGAGATACTTCAAAATGCTTAGAAGACATCAAAATAGTGAACAAGGTGATATAGAGGTGACACTTTGCATGGAGCAGCACTAAAACTAGGACACATCCTTGCCTGGAACAAGGCTATAGCGAGGGTGGCTCCCTCTCCTGTCCCGGGCTCAATAACTAACAACTTCCTTGTCCAACAAGGAATTATATTGCTTCTATACTATAAATACGTTATATCACGTTTTTACATACTTTTGGACCTTTTGGAGCATTGGAGGATACCACAACTTCTTTTTAGGTTTTATCATTCTTTAATTTAGTTTATTTTTGGTTTTTATCATCAATCCAAGAGATTGGATGATGAATATTTCCATTAAAGGATAAAACTCGTTTTTCAGGGTTAAGATAAGATCTTGAATACTTTTATTTTGAATTAAGTTTGTTGATTTGCTTATTACTATTGGTTGCTTATTTATTCTTGTTTTAACTATTTTAAGGATTATCTACCTTTAGAATACATCAATTGTCAACCTTGTGATCTCGGGAGAGGGAATAGGGAGATTGAACAAGGAAATAAGCAAAGTAATGTTCTTGTTTCTTTACAAAATAAAGAATTTGAATTAGCATCTAGGACAGGGATGTACTTAGATACCTTACTTGATTCACACGTAGGATGAAAACTTACATAACTTAGTTGGATTATTACATTCCCGCTCAATGTTGTAGGTATAAGGTCTGACTTTGGTAAAGGATTAGAGGTTGGGAAATCATAATCATGCGATTAACCCTACGAATCAATAACCAAGATAAGTAATTTAATGAATGAAGTTCAATAATATAGTATGATTGGTCGTAAGTCTTAACCCTGGGCTTCTATCCATAGATTGTCCTAAGTCATTTACTTTTCTACATTAGTTTAATTTTTTTTTTCATTTTTAAAACTCTATGTGCTACTCTTCTCAATTAGTTAAACTAGAATTTGATAAGCGGTGAACGCAAGTCCCTGAGAGATCGATACTTGGGCTTCCTTGAATCAACTTTACTACTTGATAGACCATGTACACTTGCGTGTGTGCTTGGGCACTATCATGTTTTTGGCGCCATTACCGAGGACTTATAGTTAGGCAATTATCTTATTTTTAGTTTTTCCTATATTGAATTGTAAATAGTTTTTGTTTAGTTTATTTTTATTTTCTTTTATTTCTCTTTTTATCACACTTTTTGATATGGCAGTTTGGGATAGATGGTGTTCAAGTGATGATGATTCTATATGGTGTATGGTTTGTGGAAATTATGGTCATTCATAAGATATATGTGCTGTTAATCCTGATTCAATAATGTTTGTGGGCTATGATAAAAGGAAATACTATGTGAACGCCTATAATCAACAATAATTGTTTTAATAGGCCCAACCAATCAGTAAACTATCAACATGGAAGAGATGCTGAAACAAATTTTAGCATCTCAGTTTGAGTTACTGGTAAACATGATGAACCAGAGAGAGGTTGCAGAGCAAGTGGATTTCAAACCATTTGTAGAAATAGTTGCGAATAATTTGAGAAAGTCTGAGTACTCAGAAAATAAAGTTGTTGAACAAGTTGAGGAGATACCACTGCCATCATGTCTACTATTGTTAAGTAAAGAAAAATATGAGGAGGATATTAGCCAATTTGTGGATAAAATATAAGAATTGCAACCACTCGATTATTATCTTCATCTTGAGACTGAAATTGAGAAAGTGAATAAAAGTGAGTGTGTAGTAGATAGTGTAAATTTTGAAGTAGGTTGGTTGGGCATCATTCAAAGAACATTTCTACATTATGTTTAAATGATATCTTGTTTGTGAAATCATTTAAAATAGTGGAAGAGTGTGAAGATGAGGAACAAGAATCCTATAGTCTTGATTTTACACCGGATAAGCAATATAAAAACATACCTCACTTCAAGGACAAGTGCTTTAGCATGCACATCCTATTACTCGTTCCTTAATATTTATACCAACTTCGTATAATCGAGTTAAGAAGATGGAGGCGATGTTGGGGGTGAAATTTTTATCCTCAAGGTGGAGGAAAAAGTTGATTGAGTCATGCCGCGATACTAAATTAGGCACTTCTTGGGAGGCAATCCAAGTTAAGGTATGTTTTTTTTTAGTTTCTTTTTTAGTTTTTTTACTCCACATAGTTTTTGTATTTGGTTGAGTCACAGATTTATTGGAAGTCTAAGTACCATAAACTTGAACTAAAAAGCATGGAAAAGACTAAGTTTGGGGTCCCATGGATCTCCTTTATACAAAAAGATGCTACTAGCAAGGCCTAGATGCCTCAGAGAGTATTTCTACCTTTTACCTTTTAAATTCACTTTAGGGACAAAGTAGATTTCTAAGTGTGGAGTGGGTAAATTCTTAAATTATGGCTCAATTTAATTTTTTTTAAGGTAAGAATAAGTGAGATATTTGAGTTGGAGCTAATTTTGACTGCATGGTGCAAATGTTTTGTTTAGTAAAAGAATGTTGATTGAGGGAATTTCTACTTTTGGGACTCTTAGGCTCATTTTTGTAACTCTTGTATTTTTTTGGCTTAAATTAGAATTCATGCTATTCTTTGGTTGAGAGTCTATGGTGATCCTATTGAGTTGAGCATGTGCCATGTGCATGTAAGGTTTTGGTATATTCCTGTTACATGTGATGTGTAGAACTTGCTCGGTGTGTATGTGAAGCGAAATAAAGAATGTGGGTTTAGGAGATGATTTAGGAATTTCTTTGATAGCCGTGTTTTATACATCCAATTTGTCCTACCTTTGTGGTTAATCATAGTTAACCTCCATTGAGCCTTTTGCTTTTTATTTGGCAACCTCATAAGTAGCCTAATCCTTTCTTTGTAGACCATAATTTAATCCAAAAAAGCTCCTAAGTGCTTCAATTGAAAAAAAATTAATTGAAAAAAGAGTTTGAGAAATTAAAGAAGAAAAAGGTGAAACTGATGCCCCAAGGTAATAGTTATTGGTGTTTATATTTGATTTATGGTGGATTTGTGTAATATAAATGATAGAAATATTCCCATGATTGTAGAGAATAAAAAAAATTGAATCTTGAAGGAATAAGCTACGCCTCCACCAAGTGTTTTTTAAAATACTTAAAAGAGATGGGGAAAAAACAATAGATATGGGAGGATGGAAAAAATATGTAATTTGTTTATTTGAGATGTTTTTTAAATGCATAATGTAGTGTACTAAAGTGCTTAGAGAGGTTAGTCACTATTTTTGGCCAAAATAGTTCATATCCGTCCCTTAGCCTACATTACAATCCGGAAAATTCCTAATTGATCTCAAGTTTTACATTCGACTATTAGTGGAGCATTACACTAAGGGAAATCCTAAGGTTCATTATGTGCAATTTGTGAATTCTTTGTGAAAGCGAGCGTAACTTGATTTTTATACCATAATTGCATTATTGTGAGTGTTTATGGGTTACTGTCTTGGTTGTGAGGGCACATGTTTGATGAGTATGGATGATTTTTATGATGTCTTATATTGAACACTATGCATTAGTTTGCCATGTATGGAGTCAATTCTTGAGGCTAGGATATTTTGGAGTAGGATTCTTGAGCCTTCAATTGTGTATAACATGTGTAGTGTTGTAAACTTTCATTCCATGTAGTCATTGTATTACTAGCTTGAGTTTATTGCATGTAGCAGTAGTGTGGAGTCTCTTTAGCTCATGATGCTTAATTTAAGAATTGTTTGAGGACGAACAAGGCTTTAAGTCTGGGGTGGTGATGTTGGGTGTATTTATGCATTCTAGTGTCACTATTCTAGTCTTTTAGCCTTGTTTTGAGGAAGATTCATGTGCTTAATATGTTGATAATTATATAAATATGCATTTAAGTGTCAGTGTATGTGTTTACAAGGTTTAATGGTGTTTACACATGAGTTTTGATTAAAATTAATCATTTAGAAATCAATTAAGAAAACTAGTGTGACTAGCTTGAGCTAGGTGTTTGTATAGTCTATCGTGTTGGGTTCAGATGTGTTTAATGAGTTCCTATGGTTTTTATTGTGTATTTATATCTGAAATAATTTGATTATAATGTTTAAGGGTCAATTGGATCTAAACGTCAAAACAATGAGCAAGTGATCAAAGTGAATGAAGCCTAGTCTTAGCTCATGTTTCTATTTTGTTGTGTTGGATATTGTGTTGATTTGAGCTCTAAATTGTTGTGTTTAATGTTATAACATGTTTGGTGAATGGATTATGATGATATATTATGGATATATAAGCTTCAAATTAAGTGGAAACAACTTAAAAAGGCTTAGAATGGATCACAGAAGCACAATACGCTACTTGACGCCAATTTGGATACCTAGAATGTCCAGGGAGAGTGATGGCACGTGTGATGGTCATTTAGCATATGATACACTCCAAAATGTTTAAATTGCATCAAAATAGTGGATGAAGGTGATATGGAGGTGACTCCTTGCCAGGAGCGGCACTAAAACCAGGGCACATCCTTGCCTAGAGCAGAGCTATAGCCAGGGCGGCGCCCTCTCCAGTCCCGAACTCAATAACTGACAACTCCTTGTCCAACACGGAATTGGATTGCCCCTATACTATAAATACATGTTATATCATGTTTTTACATACTTTTGGACAACTTTTGGACATCTTGGAGCATTAGAGGCTACCACAACTTCTTTTTAGGTTGTATCATTCTTTAATTTAGTTTATTTATGGTTTGTATCATCAATCTAAGAGATTGGATGATGAATATTTTCATTAAAGGCTAAACTTCCTTTTTCGGGGTTAAGGCCAAGATCATGAATACTTTTATTTTGAATTAAGTTTGTTGATTTGCTTATCACTATTGGTTGCTTGTTTATTCTTATTTTAACTACTTTAAGGATTAGTGATGTGTGAGCAATTTCTAACATATTTAACACCTTTAACCAAGAATGACTGCGACATATTAAGCAAATTTTGTCATTTTTGATTTGTTTATGTCTGATTTTATAGTTTAAGATGATAGGATAGAGAACCAACAAGAATAGAAGTAAAGAAGTTGAAATATGGAGGAATCTAAAGAGAAGTGTGGCTGACGACATCTATGATAAGTCATCAGCCCTATGATAGGCTATCACAGTTGTCGTCAGACTTAAGCATGTGTTGAAGCCTATGACGACATCTGGTGATATGACATCAAAAGTGTGATACGCCATCATGAATGTCATCATCCTTAAACAGAGAATGGGAGTTGAAGATATTTTTGTGATGACGTTCGTGATAAGCCATCATGTTGGTGATAAGGTATCAACGTCGTCGTCAGCCTTAGACAGTAGAAGCCAAAAATGTACAGGAGCTGACGACATCCGTAATAAGTCATCAAACTTCTGATAAGCTATCACGGATGTCGTCATCAATTCTGAGAAAAAGCTGACCCTTTAATTTTATTCCCTTATTTAGGTTGAACTATTTAAAGCTTTGTTTTAGGGTTTTCTGGGGGATCAATTCATTCATCATCATCATTATTCTAAAGAGAGTTTGATACTTTGATTCTTGGAGAATATTTTTTGATATTTCTTTCTCTATCTTTTTGGATTCAAGTAATACAACTATTTTGGGGATTTTCCTTTGTGATCTAATCTACGATTCACTAATTATTATTCATCTCTATAAGTTAGTCTTCTCAATTATGAATTCAATTATGTGTTTCGTTCTTTGCATCATGAGTGGCTAAACTCCGTTAACCTAAATTATACGATCTAGGGTTAGGTCATGATGATGTGCTAAATACTCAAGATTTAATAGGTGTTAGGATTTCTTGATAATTCTAAGATTTTACGTAACGTCTGTTGGTTGCAAAAAGTAGATACACCTACTTTAATTTTCTTGAGAAAGAAATCATATACAGTAGGAAGTGAATGATCAACAGGGACTCGGAAATACTTCATTTAATAATCAATGCTGTAACAAGGTTGATTAACCTGAGGTAAAATCTAGGCAGCGAATAGTGATTTCCTAAGCATATCATCAATAAATATAGCTTATTATCCTAACCACTATGAGAATCTTAAACCACGTTTAGCATCTGTCATGTACCGGAAGCCCTAGTGAACATAATTCTGGTTATTTCATAAACTCTTGATTCCAAAAACCGAAGCTAAAGTGACCAACATTTATTGGATAATCTCCAAAATCCCCATTTTATCTTTTCATATCATCTGTTTGAATTCAACTTGTTGCTATAGTCTCAAATTAGTGTAATCTCCACTCTTATTGTTCCCTGTGGATCCGACCCTAACTCCAAAAGTTGGGTAAATATATTAACGATGACCGCCTTGCACTAAATTGACATGTAAGTTGAGTGTTATCAAAAAATTGCCCCGTTGTCGGGGAACAATTTGTCGTATTGAGTTGATTTGGAATTTTAAACTACTTGCTTGAATTTAAACTTGTAGATATTTGTTTTTAGTTTTCTTTTATTTTTGGTGTTAGGTAGATTTTTATTTTAGTTTACTTATTACTATGGCGTTTTGGAATGAACATGAGCTTGGTGGTTGGAAATCATATCTTGATGAACCATGTCCATATTGTGATAGACCTCACTTTTGGCAAGATTATAGATATACTCCTCAAAGAGAGATGTGTGCACCATCTCTATCCTACTAGAAGTATGATTGTGCTTTACGTAGTGGTCAAGATAGACATTAGAGTGATTTCCTAAATGCCCTCTCCCTCCGGTATGCTAACCCAAATTCTAGTTTTTCTTATGATTCTGATAGGTCTTATTGTCAAGAACAGTAAGAACGAAGCACCAAAAAGAGTGGCATTGAAGCTATGCTTCAACTAATGTTAGAGTGTGTGGATGCAATGAATAATATCATATGGGATACACATCAGGACATAAGGGAAAATAACGAGGAAAGAAGAATGATAGAGGATATGGATATTGAGGTCAAGCATTCAAAGCACTTTTCCATATTATGTTTCGATGATATCTTATCTGTGGAATCATTTAACATAATGGGTGATTGTGAAGATGAGGAGCAAGAATCTGATGTTGATGATGAGCTTGATGTTAAGCAACCCTTGGTGATTTCCCAACCAACCGAACCATTTTGATTGAAGATGCTAAAGACGAGGAAATGGTACTAGAGTCAAAAGAAGAAATCAAGCACAATCCTTGTGAAGACTCTAGTCCATTTTGAGGTAAAAATACTAATAAGGATGCTACTCCAAAATTGAGAGTTAGTCCTCATTCGAACCACTTTTCAACATTATGCTTGGTGGATGTGATGAAAGTCGAATCACCCTAGCAGATGATGAATTTTGAAAATGAAGAGGAAGATTCTTACATTTTGGAGTTTTTCCTTCCAAAAGGGTATACTACAACCCCAATCTTAAAGGCCTAGAATCTTAAAGATCAATCTCCATTTAGTGGCTGTTTAAGATCCTCACCGTTGCGAAATAAGCCCACATGAAAGTTCAATGCAAAATTGGGCAAATAGTTTAAGTCATCGAAGTGGCGTGATAGAACATTCCTCATCATACCATCACATTTTCCCAACACACCCCGAAGATGTATTGATCAAAAGTTGGGTCGAAATTTCAAATCCATCAAGTGGAGACATAAATAATTATCAACAAGGTATCTTGATGAAGTATAAGTAGTCAAGATAACTGAGTCGTGCCGCGACACAAAATTAGGAGCTTCTTGGGAGGCAACCCAAGGTATTTTTCTGTTTGTATTCGTATTATGTGATTGACTTCAGATTTCAGACTTGTGGTGCCATAGGTATGTTTTTAACTCTCTTATTTTGGTTTGATGCATTGGGGACATTAGATGATTTTAAGTTGAGGATGGGGATACTTGTGGGTGTGGATGTCCTCCGTGGGTTTTCGTTGTCATGCCTCTTTTCGCCAGAGTCTTGTTCCTAGTAGAGCCAGCATATTTAGGTGTATTGTGTTTTATTTTGTGATGTGTTGTGGTTATCTGGGAGAAAAATAAGTATCTATGGTAGTTGACATATTTTTGTTGACTTTTGAACACCTCTCCAAAGGTCTATTTTATAATTGTGTGATATGCATTTATGTGTGACCACAGTGCATCTTGTTATGGCATTAGTTATAGTAACATGATAACCATTGCTAAACAATTACATGAACCGAATGGGTAGTAGCTTGTGATGTACCTTTATTCCATGTGTGTGTGAGATACTACCTAGTTTTCGTTGTATATTGAAATCCAGAACTTGCATGGTTAGTCTTACCTTGGTTGAAGGATAAGGGTTAGGAAAGGATCATAGGCCATTTTGATATTAGCTCACTTTTAGCCTAAATTACCTTTCCTGTATGTAGAATATCCCTTGATCCCTGCTTTGAGCCTGATTAGCCTATTTCTTTTTATGACACTTGTCACTTTTCTAGTTTATATCATAATGAACTTATTTTGGCCCTAGTCCTCTTTGGACACTGTGCACCTTGACTTAGGCAAATGGCCTAAGTTGAGGGTGGATATCATAGGGGTGCGTGATGTAAAATGAGTATGAATAAATATAGAGTAAAAGAAAAATAAAAAGCTGGGTGCGGTGGAAAAGAGCAAGAAAAAGAAAAGTTGTGAAAAAAAAGAAGTGATTGTAGAAAAGAACCACACTTATCCTGAATAAGTGTGATCAAGAAAAGAGAAGAATAGAAAAGGGATAATGAGTGAAACCCCAAAAAGCTAGTGTAGTGTCAAGGAGGCTTAGTCACTTTAAATATCATCAAGTATCGTACCAGCCCCTAGCCTACATTACAAACCTAAGAGAAGACCTATAGTGATCCTAGATGACCTGTCTGAAATTCTTGGTAATAAAAATAAGGGCAAGCCTATGGTATTCGGAATACATTGATTGGAACATCATTCTGAGAGCGAGTGTTTGGTGATTGTCCCCATGGTTACATATGTAATGTCTGATATAAGTGACGTAGGACTTCTTTGTAGTAAGGGCATACTGGTTATGTTGGTAGTTACTAATTTGTTTAGGTAGTGTAAATTGTACATATGCATAGTTATTGTTGCTAAGTTGATTCCATATATTGATTCCTTTCTGTCAAATTGTTGATCTTCAAGGATATACACAGCTGGGTTTAAAGAGATTGAAAATGGATAAAGTAATGTGTTTTGAACTAAAATTGATGATCAACTGTCATAGGTATCTTGTGTATCTCTTGGTTAAGCATCATAGTGTTTTTTTTAGTTACTTGAGGACAAGAAATTATTTTACGTTTAGGGTGTTGATGTGTGAGCAATTGCTAACACATTTAATACCTTTAACCAAGAATAATTGCAAAGTCTTAAGTAACTTTTGTCGTTTTTGATTTGTTTATGTCTAATTTTACAGTTTAAGCTGATGGGATAGAGAACCAACAAGAATGGAAGCAAAGAAGTTGATATCTGGAGGAATCTAAAGAGAAGTATGGCTGACATCATCTGTGATAAGTCTTCATCCCTGTGATAGGCTATCACAGTTATCGTCAGACTTAAGCATGAGTTGAAGCCTGTGACGACATCTGGAGATATGATGTCAAAAATGTGATATGCCTTCGTGAATGTCGTCATCCTTAAACTGAGAATGAGAGTTGAAGACATTTTTGTGAAGACATTCGTGATAGCCATTAAATTGGTGATAAGGCATCAACGTCATCGTCAGCCTTAGATAGCAGAAGCCAAAAGTGCACAGGAGCTGCCGACATCCGTGATAAGCCGTTAGACTCCTGATAAGATGTCACTGATGTCGTCCTCTATTCCGAGAAAAAGCTGTAACTTTAATTTTATTTCCTTATTTAGGTTGAACTATTTAAAGCATTGTTTTAGGGTTTTCTGGGGGATCAATTCATTCATCATCATCATTATTCTAAAGAGAGTTCGATACTTTAAGTCTTGGAGAATATTTTTTGATATTTCTTTCTATGTCTTTTTGGATTAGAACAATACAACTATTTTGGGGATTTTCCTTTGTGATCTAATCTACGATTCACTAATTATTATTCATCTCTGTAAGTTAATCTTCTCAATTATGAATTCAATTATGTGTTTCGTTCTTACATCATGAGTGGCTAAACTCTGTTAACCTAAATTATGGGATCTAGGGTTAGGTCATGATGATGTGCGAAACACGCAAAATTTAATAGGTGTTAGGATTTCTTGATAATTCTGAGATTTTAATTAACGTCTGTTGGTTACAAATAGTAGAGACACCTACTTTGATTTGCTTGAGAAAGAAATCATATATAGTATAAAGTGAATAATCAACAGGGACTCGGAAATACTTCGTTTAATAATCAGCGCTGTAACAAGGTTGATTAACCAGAGGTAAAATCTAGGTAGTGAATAATGATTTCCAAGTCTGAGAGGATTAGGAAATTAGACGCTTAAATTGGTCTAGAGACATTTGAGCATATCATTGATAAAGATAGTTTGTTATCCTAACCACCGTGAAAATCTTGAACCACTTTTAGCATCTGTCATGTACTAGAAGCCCTAGTGAACATAATTTTAGTTATTTCATAAACTCTTGATTCCAAACACCAAAGCTAAATTGACCAATATTTATTGGCTAATCTCCAAAACCACCATTTTATCTTTTCGTATCATCTGTTTGAATTCAACTTGTAGCTATAGTCTCAAATTAGTTTAATCGCCACTCACATATTCCCTATGGATTCAACCCCAACTCCAAAAGTTGGTAAATATATTACGATGACTGCCTTGCACTAAATTGACGTGTAAGTTGAGCGTTATCAATTATCTACCCTTAGAATACATCAATTGTCAACCTTGTGATGTCGGGAAAGGGAATAAGGAGATAGAACAAGGGAATCAACAAAGTATGGTTCTTGTTTCTTTATAAAATAAGGAATTTGAATTAGCATCTAGGACAGGGATGTACTTAGATGCCTTACTTGATTCACACATAGGATTACAACTTACATAAATTAATTGGATTATTACATCCCTGCTCAATGATGTAGGTGTAAGTTCCAACTTAGGCAAAGTATTAGAGGTTGGGAAAATATAATCATGTGATTGACCTTACGAATCAACAACCAAGATAAGCAATTTAACGATTGAAGTTCAATAACGTAGTATGATTGGTCGTAAGCCTTAACCCTAGGATTCTATGCATAGATTGTCCTAAGTTATTTACTTTTCCGCATTAGTTTAGTTTTTTTTTTTCGATTCTAAAACTCTATTTGCTACTCTCCTCAATTGGTTAAACTAGAATTGGATAGGCGGCGAATGCAAGTCCCTGAGAGATCGGTACTTGGGCTTCCTTGAAGCCACTTTACTAATTGATAGACCACTTACACTTACGTGTGCACTTGGGCGCTGTCAACGTGCAACGGACCTCATTCCCACATCGTCCAAATCTTCCTTCTATAAATAGGACACTTGTACACATTATTAAATACCTTCGACATCTTGAATGCTTAAGGAGGGGCTGGAAAACACTTAAATTAGGTCTTATATCTATTTGCATTAGTTTGATTTTGGATTATGTCATGTATTCATTGATCTTGATTATAGTTATGTCCATTAGCGGATAAACACCTCCTTTCCCGGATTAGGCCAAGAACATGATTACGATTGCTTTGAATTGATTTAGTTTTGATTTCTTATAATATTTGGTTGTCTATTTATCCTTGATTTAACTATTTTAAGGATTCGCAACCCTTAGAATATACCAATTGTCGACTTTGTGAGCTCAAGAGGGGGAATAAGAAGATAGAACATGTGAACGAATAAAGCAAGGTTCTTCTTCTTTATAAAATAAGGGATTTGAATTAGTAACTAGGATAGAGATATATCTAGAAGCCTTATTTGGTTCACTAAGGGATGAAATATAATTGTATTTAGCTTAGTACTCACATCCCCGCTCCATGATGTAGTTGTGGGTCTAAGTTAGATAGGTGATTAGAGGCTCGAGAGACTATGATCATAATATCAAACCTATGAATCAACAACCAAGATAAGCAATCTAATTAATAAAGTTCAATAGAATAGTATGATTGTTCGCAGTGGTTTAACCCTAGGTTTTCATTTATTGATTGTCCAAAATCTTTACTTTTTTGCATTATTTTTAGTCCACTTTTAACTATAAACTTTCAAAACTCTTTTGGCTACGTTGCAGTAGTTTATCTCAAGTGTTAAATTAAAATTGGATAGTTTCTTAACACAAGTCTCTGAGGGATTTATATTCGGCTCTATTTAAGGCCACTGTATTACTTGGTGAGACCACGTACCCTTGCGTGTGCGCTTGGGTGCAACAAAACATAAGAAAAGCATAGAAACATTATCCAACCATAAACAACCAAAACCCCCAACATCTAGTTTAAAACTAAAACAATACCACAATAACACCATGAAAACCATTTATTAAAACATGATTTTAGTTGAACTAACAATGAGGGAGGAGTAAGATGCCTTAGACACCAAGGAAGACGGAGAGATTCACCCTTGAAAGCCCCTAATTGATTGCCTTGTAGAAGCCCTAGCCTTTTATTTTACCAAGAGATTGAGAGAGATTTTAAGAGACTCTTAAGAGTGTTTGAATGAGAATAATAGGTTAATGTAGCCCCTAATGGTGTTTTATGTCGTGGGGTCAAAAGGAGTTAAGAAGAAAAATATACAGAATACCCCCAACTTAAAACTGTAGAAAACTAGCAGGTGGGTATGAGTTGACCCTCAAACTTGTCACTACACCATACGACTTGTACCATCTAGTCATACCCAAAACAGAAAGTTGGACATCCACACACTGTCAACAATAAGACTCTATTGGCCTAAATCTTGACCAGACCATACGACTAGTATGGTCCAGTTGTACCCAAGAAAGAATCCAAAGGGATTGACACTGGACAACATAAGACTACACCTTACCACTGGTACCCTATCCTCATGGATCTTAGTGAGCCACTCGTACTTAGAGCCAAGTCAAGTTACCAAGTTACTGATTTGATTATGGGACCAACCCAAATGAATCATTACTCCCCCTAACGACGTATACCCACCAATCTGTAACCATAACAAAAACCCAACCACCCTTTACTGTACCCCTAAAGACTATGGTCCCCTGACCCATACCCACACCATATGACTCATATGGTGAGTCATTCCAAGGATAGTCAGTTTAAAACACAGGAAATTTCCAAGGGCCAAGACTAAGGGTGTTTCACCTATAGATGAGTAACCATCTATACTCTAATCTATTATAAATTTCAAGACACCATTCCAAAGTGTCAAATCCTAAACTAAAGCCGACAAGTCTAAACCAAAGGCAAACATCCAAGTCATCCTAACTAGATAAAATTAGTCATATCCCTATTGTTTACTACTAGGCTCAAAATCAAAATATAGCCAAGAACTAAAATAACAATAGGGAATAAACCATAGGCTGAAAGCACAAGCAATTGACTCCAAAAATTATTGGAGGTCACAAATTATCAAAGTATACCCCAAAACTCACCAAGGATGTAAATGGTACCAGTAATGGCTAAAACTCTAGCAACTCAGAGAAATGAAACCTCAGTTGGAAATGGATTAATCCAATACTCAATCTCAGTAACGAATACCTAATTTACCAACTTAAGAAGCGGTCACAGAAAAAATCACCTATTTCCACGCACTTAATTCCACTAGAGTAAGAACCACATCACTAAAGAGTGGAGTATCTAACTCCACTCTAACACCAAGATCAAACCATTACTAAGAGATAAACCAAGAAGCCTGAAAGGCAAGTATAAGACCTCTCAACTCAAAAAAGGTAATATAACTAAATTGCCAACCCTAGAACTATAATAGATCAATGAAAGGAAAACTTACCTTCCCTGCCATAACCCACTCAAAAATCGGTCTAGCCTAGCCAATAGAAGAGAAACATGACCAACCTTTCCTCACTACAAGAAAGAAATCATCCAATTGAGCTAGTTGCCTAGGCCTACGAACGAGAAACACAAGAAAGGGAATTCTAACTAGATAAGGTTAATTTAGCCACCAACCAAGCAAAAATCATTCAATATCAAACCATGACAATAATAATAACAATAATAGAAACAATAATATAAGGAGTAAGTGGTACCAAAATTCAAAATCAATAACAAGTACCACGCTAGGGTCATAAAAGACCAATATGCCATATAAATAGGATCGAACCCAAAACCTACACCCCTAAGAAAATATCAACACTGATCCACTCTATCCATTACTAAATAGAATTATGTAACAACCTGAGACTACACTCTGGATGTCACACGATTCTTAGGACCACAAGTGATCCCAAGCTAACCCTTGTACTGGCATAACTCGTGTGCAACTGAATAAGATACACAAATCATGAAGAAATAAGCGAAAGAAAAGTATTTAGGTTAACATCTTCAAAACAAAAATATTAAAACAATTACAACTCTCGTTATACAAAACAAAAATAAAATCAAATACATCAACTCTACTAACTGTCTATAAAGCCTCTACTGGTATTGACTATAGGTAGCCAGGACATGACCCCCAACTATCCCAAATCAATACGACTAAATAAAAAAAATAAGATGCTACTCAAACTATGATTGACTCGAGCCCTCAAATTAAAAACACTCATCATCTGCTGACTGGAAGTTGCAAACAATATGATTATGATGTTCGTGCTACAACTTGTACCTATATTATTAAACAATGTAGCACATAGACATATATGTAGATCAGTACTTTTGGAATGTACTGAGTATGTGAGGGTGAATGCATAAGTAAAACAATAACTCAATATTCAAATAAGATTTTCAAGAATACATGCTAAGTGTAAATAACTCACCCTGGCTTGAATAAAACCAAGTTGTAAAAATCATAAACATGAGTAATAGAGCATAAGAATAGCTTTTTGAGCCATAACACTTGGTTCTAAAAGTTGTACTTTTATTCTTTCTATTAGTGAAATGAGTAGGATTGAAGTGGAGTGTACTTTTAAATCATGTAGGCTAAGTCTAAAAAGGAATCGCCCATATCATTTGAAAACATAAAGCTGAAATGTTTTACCTAATGTCTTCTGTAAAACAATATTTGAATAAAATTGTGAGCCTTTACACTTAGTTTCTAAAAGCCGTTCTGTTATTCTGTCTTAGGACTTAGGAATGTTCTTCTAACTGACATACACCATGTGAGCTATCATGATTTTCAATGTCTAGTTCCCCCAAGGGGAAAAGCTCACATTAAGGAGAGCTATCATACTCTTGCCAAGCAGTTGGACCTGAGCTAAGTGATCACAATCTATATTTGCATCCATATAAATAGGGAATAATCTGAACCTACGTTGTCTCATAGTTCTAGGGCATGTGAATAGATACACATACCGAACTTGATGCTAAATACTACTCCCTTGCTCTATGCATCTGTCTATTTTACACTGTAGTCAAAATTAAATGTGTGGATTCCATATCTTAGATGAGGATTAAAAGATCAAATCTTTTCTTAATATCTGAATACATGCTTATCAAAGAATGCTTAAAACATAATCTTCTTGAAATCTCAAGACTTAAACTTAATGCTTAAAACTCATATCAATTCATATCTAAACTTCATGCAAAATATGATTGTTGAAATACTTCATAATAACAAATCAAGAAAGTGCAATCTCATTCACAATCTAAACCATGTACACTAAAAGGCACTTCTTGATATAAACACTAAAAGTTTTAAATTTCATGCTAATAATATCTTCAAAAATATATAGGAGGTTGGGTATAAACCCTAATTCAAAACAAGTAATCAAATCTTAAATTCATGCAATTTTGGGCCCAAGTATGAAATGATTCCTTTGTTCATAACCCCAAATACCTTAATTGATTTGATTTGAAATTGAAAGTTTATCTTGGAAGCCTTGGGAATGTTCTTGAATGCTTTTCTTGAGATTCTTGGACTAGGGAACTTAATTCTTGGCTTTTTATTGAAGAGATTGTAATGGAGTTTGGAAGTTCTTAGATGGAGGTTAGGGTTTGTTCTTGAGAGAGAATGGTTTCTTTGGAGAGAATTTGTGAATAAAGGGGCCAATTATGCCTTTTGGGACCCTTAATCCCGTGTTACGGACCCCTTGGGTAAAGGGAAAAGACCCATTTGTCCTTGTATAAATAAGAAAAAAGATGGAAAAAATTAAGGGTTGGGCTATGGAGTGGGAGCCATAGTCTGTGGTGCAGTGCACTGGAGTGGGCGCCGCGAGCTAATCATGCGCCCTCACTACCTCTCTCTCACGAATGGATATAACTATTTGCTCAGGTATTAGATTAAGGAAAAATTGGTATCATTGGAAAGTTGATTCAATTATCTATAATTTGGTGGGCCTTGAGTTGAAAAATTCAACGTATATCAAAAGTTATACAAGTTCAAATTAGACCATTGCAGAATAGAATACCAAACTTGGACGAATCAAAGGCTCTTAGCTCAACTTTGTTCAAAGTGATTCT
Source organism: Capsicum annuum (assembly GCF_002878395.1). NCBI lineage: Eukaryota > Viridiplantae > Streptophyta > Magnoliopsida > Solanales > Solanaceae > Capsicum > Capsicum annuum. Next base: position 74,323,487 of record NC_061116.1, read on the forward strand.
TATGAACATTTTTCTCCTTAACAACATTTCACACCCTAGGATAATAATCATGACATGTGTATTAACATATAAATTATGGGATTAAAATTCACAAATGAAGGAACGACGCTTCGATTTCTAGGTAAAAATACAGGGTGTTACACATTATTAAGGGGTAGTCATACAATCACGAACTCCATTAGGGCACATAACAATCAGTATAAAACTTCCAAGACATACAATCATTAATAGGTAAGATAACCCCAATACTCTCAAATAAAAAGGTAAAGGCAGAAATTAAAAGGTCCACCTATCATGGTAGAAGCCAAAGTGAAATGACTGACGTTCCTGAGGGACAATGAATTAGAGCAGCGCAAAACTCAAATAGAGAGTTTGAACAACTAACCAAGGTATCAAGTGCACTACCTCTAATTACAAGGTTCCACAATACTAAGAGATTGGTCTCAATGAGATGAATGACTAATAGTCTTATGTTAGGGACACTCGCTAGACCAATGACTAATCTCTCTATTGTTGCAGCAATCTCTTGATGCCCTAACCTATAGAGTTTATTAGCAGATCACAACTTACTAAATAGCCAATGCCAGGGGATTTTTCTACTGAGATGACCATCCTCCCTGCAATCATAACCTACCACTAGAGTCTTAAGATAGCAGGGGACATATGCTAACTTTATCTAAGCTACCAAATTACATTGGAGGCACTCCTTAGACCAATGTCCAAACTCACCACAATCACAGAAAGCTCTTAAAATACTAGGAGGTGATGCCCCTACTAATCCCGAATGAATGTCACAACCTAAAGACCTATACTGGATGCTCTATAATGTCTGACGAGAACTTTTCCTACTGTGATCATCAAAACTAATCAAGAGAAACCTATAGTTTAAGATGCTAGCTATATAAAACCGTTAGGCTGCAAGAGGAGTTGATCTCTACTGGGAGGATCTTCAATCTCAGATGGAATACCAACAACACTGACATGGCCTTTTACTGCCACCTCTAAAGTCCCAATACATAATCACTCTCTGGCCTTCACATGATCAACATCGTGAGAGACGAAAGACCCAACCGCTATCAATTACATTGATGCCAAATAGAGTGGCAAAGCCAATCCTCTAATAAACCCATACACCATCTTATGCTCTAAAGAATATAACATAGCAATATGCCTGTTCGGCTTAAGAAATCCAATCCAATACTCTAAAATTGACAAGGAAACTTGCTGAACACCAACAAACTCAACTTTGTCAAGAGAAAATGTCAAAGAATCCAACCTTATCTCTAGCTGTGAGGTATCCGTAAAAAGACTTAGAATCCCCAATGCTGAATCTTAAAAAACTGAAGTAATCGTAAACTCTTCCACAGCCTGGGTTGGACCTAAATGCTCTAACTGAAGCTGAATATCTTTGATATCCATCTCTAACTCCCTTATTTTACATTGCATTATTGCTCTAAAAATGCATGAAATAGCTTCATCCACATTAATTAATACCCATGTATCATCTATTTGGGATAAAATAGAGTTAAAGAATGTACTTGAGGGTCATTAAAATAAGGACACACGATGAGGAGTCAAGAATAGAATTTCATTAGACCGCTATGTAGTCTCTCAATGATAGGATATAAAAGTCTCTATACCAATCCATATCACTCTACTAGAAACTTAGCTCTTGTTCCAACACTAGTAAACCAAGGGTCAACTACCAATTTGTCATGACCCAATTTCTCAAGTCATGATGGAACCTACTATAACCCCCATTACGTATGTGAACACATAGTCCGAAATTGCTAGTAATGAACTACTAAGTGAAATAAATGAAGATAGCAGAATAATTACAATAAAAGACTAATATACATATACATATATATATATACATATCTAAATATATACATATACACATACATATATATATATGACAGTCCCAAAATCTTGTGAAATCAATATAAGAGCTTCTAATATATTAAGAATACAAAAAAGTACTGAACGAATATACCGGTGTAACCTATCTCTAATTACAATATAGATCAATCTAATCTATAAGAGGAGAAATGGTAATACACTAAACACTAGGAACTTACCCCAAACCTCCAAAGATTAGTACTACTCCAAACCCTAGGAGTTTACCCTAAACCTCCAATCTTGACCTACTCCATACAATACACACAACAATGGCGAGAACCTATACTATGATTTGCAGAAGTGTAATGAGTACCAAACACATGGCACTTAGTAGGAAACTGACGACTGAGCTCCAAAGATAATGTATATGTACATAACATGCAAGCAAGAATGTAAGCTATAACCAAATATCTAGGAAGTTACCATAGTTAAACTAAGGAGGAAATAAGGATGAACTATCCTATTCTAACCGTACTTAGGCACCTAAGCATTAGACAGTATATCATTGGCCAATATACAAATAAAGTGTAAAAGAAGGATACATTATAGTATAGAAGGCTAGGAATGGATATACAACATGAATAAATAAGGATATACGATAATATAATAGCTAGATACATATATATTTATAAAAGACAAACTCAAAGGTACAACCTAAAGTAGTCATACTAGAATCTTCAGGCATCCTAATCATAGTAGGAACTAGTGTTGGCATAATCAGGGTCCCTAATAAACGTCCAAACATAAGATAACTGTCCATAATAAAATAACCATAAGAGAAAAGAATCAGAATCATACCTTGAATATCGGACCATAACCAACTTGTCACTAACTAACCATAATAATAACAATAAAGTAACCAACCAGTCCGAACAAACAATACCTAAATTGAGCCACATAACACGAAAGTCACAATCAACATGCAAGACAAAATAAATAACACATGTAACCCATACTTATGGAACCCCCATAAAGCTGATAGATATAAGAATCAAACCACATAATGGTGGTAGGAAATTCACATATAAGAATAAATACAAAGTAAATGAATAATACCATAACCGATCCAAGCCAAAAGGTAACCCAAGGTATACACCTTCTCCAGCTCAACAACTCACAAAGGTAGGACCAATAATGACCTCTCTTATCTAGTATGATGACTCACGAGTGAAATGGCCCTTAGGATATTTGAGAGCACCGTATACACACGGCCTACTCTTAATCTAGGATTTCCAATCATTATCCTCATCAATCTACCCCAAACAGTACTAAAGACATATATATATATAACAAATGCAAGAACTCAAATCATGTCTAAAAGAGTGTAATCTATAAATTTGTCACCCGAGATGAACTTCAAGACTAAATCAATATCAAAGAGTAGAAAGGATTGGAATCTCTCTTGAACTAAATAAATATTAGTAGCAAAATTGTGGACCTGAATCTATCTCGATCAAATATCTAAAACATTATGTTTGATATGAAAAGATCATAAATTATTCATTAAGGTTGTACAATTTTCGTTTTGAAAGAATTTACTTTAAAAGCAAAAAGTGAGAGTAATTTCCTTTTTAGCAAAATAGTAGTAAAACAATATTTTTAGTTCGAATCATATGATTTATTGAGCAAGAAAGTATTGAATCTATGAAATGCCATCACCACTATGCACATAATACAATTATAAGAATCTAAATGTCTACAAAACAAACTACCTCCTTTAGAAGGATAATGCACTCACCCAGAATCCAACTAATATCATAATCACAGCCTTGGGCTAAAAAATATATATAATCGGTATAACCATATCACAATCTAGGAAATCATCATAATTCACTAAGTCTAGTAGTAACCTTATACTAAAGGGTTATTAGCCTCAACTATGGCAAACATGCTAGTAACCTTGGGTAATAGGATTCTACAAGTATAATAAGCATTTCATCTTAAAGGTCGATTCACCCTTCTTTCCCCAAACTCATAATTTAGGCTAGGTCACGGTATTCTATCCATAATCTTATCCTAACATCCCTATCTAACATACAACATATATAATATACTATCTTATGAAGAAGAAAAAATAGAAGACTATCTAGATGCCAAAATGCAAATCATTGAATAACCTACAAAATGCCTACCTTTCCTCCATGATCCCAAAATTTTGCCATACTATCAAAATAGTAATCTACCATCATTAGGAGTAAACCAAGACCTATATTGCTATATAAAGGTTTAGGTTAAAACTTGGGTCAAGAACAGACTAGTGAGGCTCGTAGACATGATCCAAAATTAAATCATCACAAGGTCTCTCAAAGGATAAGGAATGCATGCTCAACATTTGAGCACCAACGGAGCTCAAATTGAGGCCTAAATCAGCCCATAAAGTGAAATTTAAAAACTAATTATCAGGAATTTATGAAAAAAGTATGGAATTGAGGGGGGAAAATAATGAAAAATGATCAACAGGTGATGAATTATCTTACCTTAGACTGAATAGATGATTTTCCATAATTTCCAATGCTCCAAGATCCAACAATGGTAGAAAAAAGGTTTTGACTCATCATTTTAGTCAAAAAGTATGAAAAATAAAATTAATAATCTTGGAAAATAAGAAATATAAAGTTATAATCCAATATACAATGATTATACAATAAAAATACATCAAGAATCATCAAAATAGGAGCTTTCAAGCTCCAGAAATGTCAATAATATGAAATGAGTTTGATTTGGGTCTATACTTAGTTATAGCTGCTAAAGCTGCACTTTGACCACTAAAGCGGTCTAATCACAAGGTAAAAGTACTATTAGAGCAGTCATATGATCACTTTAGCAGTTGGTCAAATAGTCAATGACTGATAAAGCAACCACACCAACACCAATAACCTTCAAAACTTATTTTTGACCCTCAAAACTCATCCAGAACCTTATGAACAAGGACTAATAGTGAAAATTGATTATAATATACATTCTAGATCCAATAAAATCATCATATTTAGAAAAAATAGTTGTTTACAAAAAATTAACCTCTAGGACCGCTTTTCAACAATTTTAACTAATTTTTGTCTAGACACTTAAAATGAAATATAAAGGCCCGAGACCTAAACTAACAATGCTAATCACCCAAAATCGGCATTTCAGAATTAAATATGCCATACAAATTTCCATTCGAGGTTGTTTTAATCAAATGTGGGTCCCACATCCAAAAAGTTATTTTAACCAAAATTCAACCAATAGCTCAAAATACATTTGAAAGCTGCGGGACCTGAACCAAGGGTCCCCCATCCTAAAATAAACATTCTAGAAAAATATCGCTATCAAAATTCTTATCTGAGGTCATATGCTAGGAGCTTTGGTCAAGACCAATTCCTTAACAACCAAAGCTCCAAAATAGGGAAATAAGCCTAAAACCCAAACGAAATTGTTAATAACTAAATCGATAATATTAGCAAGTCATAAATTACCTATTGTAGTTGAGGGAGGGTCACTATAAGATGTCATTACTTACCGAAGCATAAAATAAACCCGATAGAAGCATGACCCCATGTACTCTTAATTTTGTTAATTAAAAGTCTTAACAATCTTTGTTGGTAATACTGTTTACAAATCGTTTAATCAATCTAAACTTGTTATAAGAAAAACCCCCAATGTAATTTCTTTAATCTATTTTCATTACATTACGCATAAATAGTATTTGTTTATAACACTCTGAAGTTAATCTTGTTATCATTCCAGAAGGAATCAGCCTTGGCTCTTTTTTCGCAAAAGTCCTTGACAACATTCCTACACCTATTCAAGATTGTAATTTGAGCGTTATCAAAATGCCGCCGTTGCCAAGGAATGAGTGTAGAGTTTATTTCTTGTAGTGATATAAGTTACTTTGAGTTAGCCATTATGATTACATATGTTGTTGTTTCTATCTTATATAAGTGATAAGATAAGTCAGAAAATTAGTGAGTCCACCACTTTTGATTGGCATCTCAAGGATGAAGATCAATGCAGAGATATTGGGCGAGCTAGTGCCATTCGGATACCACTCATAAAGGCAAATAACGTGGTTCACATTACTAGTGTAATGCCTCATATATTTCAGGTTAAGGGATAGTTTGATAGAAATGCCCATGAAGATGCCAATCTTCATATAAAGAATTTTATTGATGTGTGTCTTCCATTTGATATTGCCCATTTACCTCAACAATCTATCAATTTATGACTTTTTCTATTCTTACCAATAGAGGAAGTGATGTTATGGTTGTTCAAGTTATTTGTGGGTGCTATCACCTCATGGGCTAAGTTGAAGAAAGCATTCTTGGATTGGTTCTTCTCTCCATCACGAATGTTACAATTAAGGGATGAAATTATTAACTTTCACCAATTATGTGGTGAATCACTCTATAAAGCTTGGAAAAGGTATAATAAGAAGTTATTGCAATGCCCTAATTGTAAGTTCCCAGACAAAATGACCATTCAAATATTTTATCAAGCATTGGATCAATTTTAAAAAATAGTGGCAGATAATGCATATAGTGAATTTATAGTGAAACAAACTTACGGTATTACAACAACATTGTTTGATAAACGCACTAAGCAAAGTAAAAGTTGACATACAAGAGAAACCGAGGTAGCTGTGGGGGCTCTCTATGAATCTTCTGTCAGCCAAGAACAAAGAAATAAGTGTAAGGAGAGAGATAAGAATATGGCCAAGGTAATGATACAATTTGATATACTTACCAAATATGTGATATGAGTGGCCTCAAAAGCAGTAAATGTCATTTCTTGTAAGAGGAACAATGTATATGATGATGATGTGGAGCCTCTTGATGAAGAAATCTGGTTCATGTCGAACCTAAAGGGGAGCGGGTTCCCGACTACTAATTATCATGATCCAATTTCTTAGGTCATAACGACACCTACTACAACTCATTAGTAGGTAAGCCAACCCGTAGTTTGGAGCTATTAGTAATGAACTACTAAGACAAATAAAGGGAAAATACGAGTAATTATGATAAAACTTATATACATTAGACAGTCCTAAAACCTGGTGGCATCAGTACAAGAGCTTTTCGATATAATAAGACTATAAAATGAAGTACTAAATAAATGTACTAATACAACCCATCTCTTAATATGAATAGAGATTAATCTAGTACATAAAAGGGAGAATAGTAATACTCCAAACACCAGGAGCTCACCCTGTCTTTGAACCATAGCTGCTCGACACAACGCACACAGTAATGGTAAGGTACTATAATCTGCAACCTAAAAAAGTGTAGTATGAGTACCAACACATGGTACTTAGTAGGCAACAGCTGACTAAGCTCCAAAGATAATGTAAATATAAATAACATTCAAGAAAGAATGTAAAATACACCCAAATATCCAGCAAACTAACATAGTAACACTAAGGAGGCAACAAGAATAAACTATCCTACTTTATCTAAACATAGGTACCTAAGCACTATACCGTATATCATTGTCCAATATACAAATAAAGAGTAGAAGAAGCATATATATTAGTATACAAGTCCAAATAATTGGTATACATTGTGAATAATTAAGGAAGAGAGGGATATTTAGTAATACTGTAACTACATACATACATACATACACGCACACACACACACACATATATATAAACAACGCTAACTCAAAGGTGTAACCTAAAGTAGTCATACTAGCATCTTAAGGCCTCCTAATCATGGTAGAAACTAGCACTTACATAATTAGGGTTCCTAATCCATACGTCTAAACATAAGATAATTATCCATAGTAAAATAATCGCATAGTAAAAAGGACCAGAAATATACCTCAGACATAAGTATCAGTCTATAAACAGCGTGCCACGAACTAATTATAATAACCATAATATAGTAACAGGCTAGTCCGGTCAAACAATACCTAAACTAAGCCCCATAATTAGGAAGTCCAACCAGCACACAATATATAATAAGTAATACTCATTACCTATACCTATGCAACCCCTATAATGATGATAGATAAAGGTCTTTCTGGAGATAACCTATGCATATGCAAGAATAAATGCAAATAAAACATAATACCATAATCGATTCAAGTGATATAGAGTAACCTAGTGTATATACCTCCTCCAGCTCAATAGCTTGCAAAGCAGGACCTACAATGACCTCTCTTCTCTGGCATGATGGCTCACATACTAAGGGGCCCCTAGGGGTTTCAGGAGTACCCATATACACCGACCTAGTATCAATCCAGGATTTCAAATCATCATCATTATCCTTACTCTACTCTATCTAGTATTAAGATATATATATATTATATGTATACATATAGAGAGAGTGAGAGAGAAAAAGAGAGAGAGAGTGTTAGTTCATAAATCAATTGCTTGGGGCAAACTTTGGGATATGTCACGACCTGAGCTGAGACCCTTGTCGCGATAAGCATCCCAAACCAAGAAGGCCCGAGCGCCCTTCACTTTTTGGATATCATACACAGGTTCACATATTATAAAAGAAAATATAGAATTACATATTGATACAGAGTCATGATTAACTGATATAATTTCAAAGGATCAAACTCAAATAAAATTTAAAACTCTAACAACATCTGACAATAGTTTCCGAAATCTCTAATACATCTGAAATTGACAACTTGTCTGAAACTGGGACAAGGCCCCCAGTCAGACCTAAAGCCAAAACAAAAAAACATTGTTTAAAAGAGACAGGCCTTCCAAAATAAAGAGGGCTCACCAGCTGCACACTTTTGTCCAATAAATCTATGGCTTAGCGGGCTTTGAACTGAGCCTCAGACCCTAAAATATTTGGAGTCAATATATATGTATTGGTATGCACAACAATCCAAAAACAAAATATGCTTTTATAAATAACATAAGCGAGAACATTTTATAAATCATATGTCATCTTAAAACTGTTGAAAAACACATGGGCACAAATCTGAAACCTTAAGCTCATTCAACAGTTCATGACTTCACTCTTTATCTTACTTCTGAGTCAGATGGTATACCCTACAACTCTGCTATTCCACGGGCTATATGGAATCTGCCCTTGACTCGGTGGCCAAGCCCCCAACATAAGTTTGCTGCAAGGGTTAGAGTATCTGCTTATCTACTACGCCACAGGGCCATCGCCGGCGTGTAATTTTCCCTTTCGGGTATCATAAACCCATGTTGGCAAATCAGAGTTTCAGGCAATGACTCGTATACTCGTGCCTTCTTTGGGTAACCATATAACTATCTTAAGCCTAGTTTTAGATTCTTTAAAACACATCTCTTTCATCTTAAAGTTATTTCCTTCATAAAATCTTTGGGCACGTTAAAAATAGGGTATCGTCATAGCCAAACTTGAAAGTCATGTCACATATCTCTACTACCCTTATCTTACTTCAAAAGATATTTATTGGCCACCCAAAACAATTCAATTATCAAATGAAAGTTTACCATTTAAAATATTTAAAGTCAATAATTTTCTTTGAAAATGATTTTATCTACGGTGGTCATCTTTTCTTTCAATATAAACCATCCTTATGGAAAGAAAAAGAGGATCGTTTACATCACAAGTTGAACACCTTCTCATTATCTCAAAAAGGTAAAACAACTTGTACATAATAGTTCATCAACAGTCTCAAGCTTTTCACAGATTATAAAATCAATTCACAATATCCCATGCTCTTATTAATTTATCAATGTTATCATCATAAGATCATAAGAAAATAATTTAATTTTAAAGCACTATATTACAATCTTCACAATTTCATTATACAATATGAAATCCTTAATGCATAATCTTCAACAATCTTGAAACCAAATTTGTTTGTAGATATATATATATATATATATACTTTAAAAATGATTTAAAAAAAGATAAAATCCATGCCTATAGGGTTTAGGATAGTCCCATGTACCTTATATTGATTAATTTGAAGATTGGAAACCTAATCTTGAAACCTTTCTTGAGAATCTTAAATTGAATGACTTGAATTCTTGATCTTTGGGGAAGAAAAGTTGGATCTTGTTTCTTGGGGAGGTGGTTAGGGTTTTCTTTGAGAAACATTGAATAAAGAGGCATTTGATGATTCTTGGGGATGAGATTTTATGTTATGGATAGACTTTGGTTGAGGGGAAACGAACAAAGTGCCCCTAGACCCATTTGGAACTGAAATAACGTGTGAAGTAGTTCTGTAATGCGCTGGCCAATGCTTCGCGTCGCTATCGCATTGACTTACTGCCTCACATGCAAAATGGCATAACTTTTTGCTCGGTTATCGGATTTAGGAAAAATTGGTATCGTTGAAAAGCTAATTCAATTATCTAAAATTTTGTGGATCTTGAACTGAAAATTTCTATATATATAAAAAGTTATAATCATTCAAAGTAGACCCTTGTAGAATAAAATATCAAATTTTGGATGAATGAAAGTTTCTTAGCTCAACTACGCTCTAAGTGATTTCTAGTAACACTTTTTACCTCATAATCACTTCATACAGTTGGAGAAAGATCAAGACACATGGGTTTAAATATAAATCCTGGAATTAGAGCTTACATACATAGGAACGACGGTTCGCTTTCTATCTAAAAAATGCGTGGTGTTACAGACTAAATCATCCTAAAAGTGTAGAAAGGATTGGAGTCTCTCTCAACTAAAGTAAATAATAGTAGTACAACCATGGACCAGAATCTTTCTCGATCAAATCTCAAAAAGATCATGTTTTAGTCTCAAAATCTCTTATATCATTTATTAAAGAGGTACAAGTACCATTATGAAAGAATCCATTCAAAAGTGAAAAGTGGGAATAAATCTCTTTATAAGAAAACAGTAGTAAATCCATTTTTTAGTTGGAATCATGCCATTAATTGAGTATGAATTTACCAAATCTACGTATTCCATGAAATTGGATGGAAATTGATGGGAAGATTAATGTTAAATGACCAAGGAGTGTTAAGCTATCTTACCTTAGTCTCAACGGATGATTTCCTACTTTTTCCTCTCTTGGAACTCTTAAATTAGTGTGAAAATAGTTAAAGAAATGGTGGAAAATCAGGTAAGGAAAAAGGGATTAAAAACTACTAGGTTCTGCTAAATCGAACACCTAAGCGCTGAAGCACCTACTGCTAAAGTGGTATCTTTAATGCTTTAGAGGTCTGGCAGATTGGAATGGGTATCAAAAAAGCGACCCTACGCACTAAAGTGGGGGTCTGCTAAAATGGCCACCCTTCCACTAAAGCATCCTAACCGGCTACCCAAGGTCACTTAAGCATCTCAAGAGGTGATAAAGCATAGTCCGCTAAAGCATCTCCCAGAGTGCTTAAGCAGTTACACCAGGTACCAATACCTAATTTTTTCTAAGACAAAAATGAGCCATGATCGGGTGCTCGAGATTCATTCAAAACCCTATGTATAAAACTGAACTATTCTACCATACCAAATTATATTCCATATTCAAAGGGTACATTTAAACTTTTATCCAAGATTGTTATGACTAAATATGAGGACTATACCTATAGTTCCATTTTTCATATAATCTGCCAATAGCCCAAAATGAGTCCAAAAGCCTCTGGACCTGAACCAAGGATCCCCTAGTCTAAAATTAATATTTTAGAGCTTATCGCACTATCAAAATTCTCATCTAAGGCCATCAAAATTTGACAAATGATAAATGACTTATATCTGCTGTGGGAATGCTTAAAATGCTAAACATATATGAAAATAAAGTAAATAACCTAGAGGGTCATTACAAGATCAATGGTAAGAGAAGAACTACACTTTGAAGGATAAGGACCATATCGTGATTGAAAGGATTATGAGTTGAAAGATCATAATTAAGAAAGAGACTGGTGAGATAAGGAAAGAGATAAGACCATTATTAGGGAGTTAATTATTGAAATCATTAAAGGTATATCATGCCACATGACTGTGTCAAAGGTAATAACTCAACTTTCATTGATACAAAACAGTATAAACGTGAAGTTATGCTTGTACGTATCCTTATATGGGTTGAATAAAATGATAAGATTCAAAGAGAGATGTAAAGAAAATTTTCACAACTCACTCAAACCATTAATTTACACTTGACATTGATCAAACAACTTGAGACCAATTGGGTCAAATTTTATTCTATTTGAATGCAAGAAAAAAAGGGAGTCTTCCTAGTGATACGGTAACTAATCCAAAGAATAATGCTCATGTCATGAAAATTGTTACTAGGAGTAGGAAAAATGTAGGAGATAATATTATGAATCTTTATAAAAACACTAATAATAAAAAGTTGATGAATAGGTAAGTGGGAAGAGGAAGCATCTCAATACATCAAATGAAAAAGTTACTATACCAAAAAAAAATCTAGCGTGGAGAAGCCAAGAATTGAAAAATAGAAGAGTGGAATCATAGAATAACCATATGTGGTTGAAAATGATGTGTCAAATTCAAAAAAGATCCAATTATATCAAGGACACAAGTAAAAATTACTCTTTCGTTTCATCAAATTCTCAAGAAGAAAGAAAATGACTCAAAATTTAAGAAGTTCCTTGAGAAGTCTAGCGACCTATGGATAACCATTTCATTGCATTAGACCCTATAAGAGATGCTCGAGTATTCTAAATTTATAGAAGATTTAGTAAAAAAGAAGAGAATCATAGATTTCAAAACAATTAAGGTGACACAAAATTGTATTGCAATAATGACTAGCCAAATGTTGGTAAAGAAAAAAGACCAAGAATCATTCAGTATCTCATGCACTATAAGGGTCTACAAATTTGGAAGAGCTTTATATGATATTAGGGCAAGTATTAATTGATGCAGTTAGCTGTGTATCATAAGCTAGATTTGACTGCTCCATATCCAACCACAATGAGTCTTTTTATGGACGATCACAATCTAAAGAAGCTCATACGTGTGTTATATCATGTACTTGTGAAAGTGGATCAATTTAATTTTTAGTCAATTTTGTGATCTTGGATTGTGAAATTGACGACGAGGTTCCATTACTTAGGTCCAAGGGTACAAAATTAAGCTTTATTAACCCACTAAAGTTCAAAGTGAATATGTCCTAGCTCATATCTTAATAAGTATTAAGGGAACCGATAAGATTGTAAGGGATCTGAAAAGTGATTTCATACAACTCAATCAAATGATGATATCTTATTCAATTACTATCAAGCAAAGTTGAAACTCAAGTCGGTCAAATTTTGTCTTATCTAAATGCAAGGACACAGAGTGGATTTCCTAGTAACACGGTTACTAATCCAAAGAATTGTGCTCACTCCATGGCCATTGTGTAATGCCCCGTAAAATCTTCTTCCAATCTGAGCCTTAGAACGTATTTGGTAAAGCGAAAATCCGAGTCAAAATATTTCAAAAATATCCTCCCAAGTTTGAAATACTTTGAATTGTATGGGAATCTATTTGAGCATAAATTAATATCATAGAGGTCCCCTAACTCATGAACGAGTTGAAAACTTTCCTATTATTCAAGTTTTAGTGACCGTAAAAATTTGGGTCAACTTCAATCAACCATAACTCGTTGTATATGAAGAAATGGGTGGCTTGATATATATAAAATGAAATATCTTTGAATTATATTTCCAACGATACCTATTTTGCCAAAATCCGATATTGGAGCAAGGAGTTATAGCCATTTTACTCCAGCATATTAATCTGAAAAAGGCTGATGACGTTTCTGATGGGCTGTCATGCTTTTTGATGCCATTTTTAACGATGTCGTTACTTTCTAACGACATTTCTAAAGAAGTCATCAGCCTTAGGCATAAAATAAAAAATTTGACCCTTTTGTGATGACATTTTGTGGTGGCCTATCACGGATGTCGTCAGCCATCTTTTTCAGTAATTAAGGGGCATTTTCAAAAGGGTATTTTGGTCTTTTCCACCCATTTTGACCCTCTATATATATCCAAGTAAAGAAGAAAACCTCATTCGTCTTTCAATTCTCTCAAGAATATCTAGGGTTTCATTCAAGAACCCTAATCATCCAAAATTCATCCATAAATTCTTCAAGATTTCTTCAAGAATCAAGTTCCTCATAGTGTGGGCTTCAAGAATTTATTTATTTCAAGTGTTAATAAAGTTTCAACCACTAAAGTTCATCCAATTTCAAAGGTTAAGGTATGTAGATATTGATTCTTAGGTCCCTTTCATCCAAGAAGCTCAAGAACCCTTTTTAAAACTAAAAGATTTTATATTTATGAGTTGAAATGGATGTTTAATGTTTTTTTGAGTTTTGATTTATCTTTTTCTACAAAATTTATGATCTTTGACCCTAGTATATGGAATTCATGTGATGTTTGTGATAGACCCTCTTGAAGTTGTTTTTCCATGTGATGTGTTCATGATTTTTAGGTGTAAAAATGGTTGAATAAGTGAAGCATAAGGGCCACTATAGCATTTTTAATTGGAAACCCCAAATTGTGAGGTAGTCCATGCATGCCTAATGTTTGATAAAATACCTTAGTCAGTGAAATGTGCCAAGATAGCATGAAATCCCCAAGTAGATGTAAAATCGGTCGTGTCTAGTGGTTGTTGAAAGACCCTAGTGAACAAGTCGAGATATGATGGTTGTAAATTCCCCAATTTTATGCTCTTTGATATATGCTAAGCTTTTAATACATGTCAAGTGGTTAGCAAGTAAGTAGTGACATATTAGTATGAAATTTCCCGCAAATCAAGTGATATCCAACTATATAACAAGACTGATATAGGTATGAAGTACTTGATGTAAGATCTCGTTGAATGGGGTATAATCTAATATCATGTCTTCCCTAGGATAGTATATGATAGTGAACCGATATTGATGATCTTTAAAGGTTTGGAGTAACCCTTTGGTGGTTGTGATGATGAATAGAGGTCTATGTTTCCTAAATGCTTAATGCGATGTCCTAAGGATCTTGAAAGGAAAAGTATGTTATGATGCTCAACTATCTGAAGTAATTCTATAATGATTGTGATAATACGTGGATGATTGTAATGATAAATGAATGATTGTAATGATGAATAAATAATTGTAGTGATGAATAGATAACCGTGATGATGCATGAATGATTTGTGATAAAAAATGATTATGTCTTACTTTTATGTCGTTGAGTCCTGGGGGTATTTATACCCAAAAATAGAGCTGTTTTCTAGAGCCCATGTCAGTTTATCGATAATTCCAATCGAGCCATGATTCTCAGAACTCAGTGAACTATAGAACTCTGTATCCTCAGACAAGTGCAAAGCTTAATAAAGCTCAGTAATCTAAGTTATCTCTATAATCTTTATATCACTAGTAATCTAGCCTCACACCTATAATAAGCTTAGTTTTAATAGTATTTAAGTCATTCAATCCTAATCTCAGAAGCAATTTGAGTAATCTATTCAAGCTCTATATCGTCAGTCAGATACCATGATTCGATATTTTTTTTGTCAGATATGGAACCAAGTGATCTCAGCGTAACTTAGTCAGATATTTTGAGTAATATGATCAGTGTCAGATTTAGTTCAGTTGATAATTTAGTTTTGAGTCTTTCAATTGGGAGTAGAAACTAGCACCGAGCAAGCTCAAGTATGGGATCTTACCTATTAGTAGAAGGTATGATTCGTAGAAGTGATCCTTGTGCTCCCGACTACATATCCAGCGTAGGTTGAGACATTACACCTGTTATTTGAGGGTGGATAAGAGACATCATACCTGCTAGATGAGGGTAGATGAGGTGGCTTGACCTGCTAGATTAGGGCTCCATCATTCTCATTTGAGGACCTGCTAGATAAGGGTCACATAGAGTTGTCTTTACCAGTGACGCGGTAATGACACCTTTCCAACTGGGGCATAGGTTGGACCCCACCTGTGGTAGGTCGGGAAATGTCGATTAAGTGACTACTTCCCACAGTTTCAATTTTAGATTTATTCTTAGCTTCAGAATCAGTCTTTAAAAATTAGGACTGTCAAATACAGTCATCTATTATTGTGAGGAACTTAGATAGTTCCATTGATTTATGGACCATTCCATCAGATAGACTTGGTCTCACATACAGTTATTTGATATAATATTCAGAGATATGCCATCAGACAAGCTTGATCATAGTATCATATTTCCATTGAGTATTCTAGTTATCATATTCAGATATAATCATATTTCTTATTATTGATAAAGTTTCTGAAATTATCTGTTAGAAACGTTGATCTCTAATCCTATCAGTCAAAATCAGTAAGTCTAAGAATTCAATCATTGATGTAAGCACATCCAGATCCTCAGTTATTAGTATTAAATAAGTCAGTGATTCAGTAGCTTAGTATCAGTAGTGATTTCAGTCTACATTAAAGTGGTATCTGAGTTTCAGTATCTAGAGTTGTGATAATTGTGTTCATGTTATGTGCATTCATGTATATGTTCTCACGCAGCATTTTCATAATTATTCAGTTTAGATATTGCGCATACATGGACCCTTACATTAGCCTACCCCATGTACATACTCGATATATTTTGGTAGTACCGCATTTGCGCTATGGTGTTTTATTTGACACTATAGGTTTAGAGGCATACGATCCAGTTTATCCTCAGCAGTTTGGTCCTAATTAGCAGCAGTAGCAGTGAGTCCTCTTCTTTTGAGGATGAGTCTGAGTTTACTACTATTGTTTCAGACTTTGTTTATTTTCTATTGACAGAGTTAGTTCGGGACATATCCCATCAACTCCACAGTTTAAAAAGTTAGAGGCTTTTTAGACGGATGTATTAGTATTTAGTTTTTCAAATTTGAGTATGTATCGATGTGTTGAACCTTATGGTAAGTTTCTGCATTTATTTTAGATATTATGCTATATACAGGTACAGATATCAGAAAAGGGTTAGCTTGTGGTCCTTTGGGTCCATAAGCACCATGTGACATCTCGGGATGGGATCTCTATGCATTACACATTGTCACTTGGAGTGTCTAACTCTTGGGAAAGATATAGTTGATTTTGATGAAGATATCAATGAAAGGGGAAGTGATGAATAAGTAAATGAAAAGAGAAGGAAACTAGAGAAGTCAAATATTGTAGTTCCAAAGACTAATGAGTCAACTATCAAAAAACCTAATGTAGTTGAATAAAGGGTTGAAAGTAAGGAAGCTATAAAAGCGGTTGATGGTAATGCTCCTTAACCAAATAAAAGTCTGGTTGTTGCTTTGTTACAAATCAAAATTCCTTCCTATTCCCATAAAGTCTCAAGAAGAAAAAAGATTATACCAAGTTAAAGAAAGTTGTTGCAAAGTTTAGCAACCTATTGAATAGGAAGGAATTTTGATTTGTAACAAAGAAATTTGTTGCAAAGTTTAGTAACCTATTGATTAATATCCCTTTGTTAAAAGCTTTACAAAAGATGTCTGGTATACTAAATTTACAAAGGAATGGGTCACAAAGATATGAGTCATGGATGTTGAAACTATATAAGCAACCCACATTTGTGGTGCCACAATATTTAGCACAATGGGGGTAACGAAGGAATACCCGAGTGCATTCACTATTTCTTACAATATTGGGGTGTACACAAGTTTGGAAAATTATTGTATGATCTTGGGGAAAGCATTAATTTGATGCCATATGTTATGTTTTGAAATTTAGGCTTGGGTGTCCCTAAAACAACCATAATGAGGTTTTTAATGGCTGATCATTATATGAATAAGCCTGTGGAAGTGCTACGTTATGTTTTTGTTAAAGTAGTACAGTTCATCTTCTCGACTGATTTTTTCTTTCATTTTGATATGGACCATGGGATCCTCATCTTTCTAGGTTGGATATTCATGACTATCAAACGATACTTGGTTTATGTGGAATTTGGTGAAATGAAGTTCTAAGTCAATGATGAAGAAGTGTTCTTCAATGTAGCAAGTCCATGAAGCAACCAAGGAAATTACAAGTTGTTTCAATAATTGATGTGATTAATGATGTGGTGTCTAGCACCATCAAAGCGGATTTTGTGGATGACTCCTTGGTTGGTGTATTAAGAAACTTAGGGAGTGAGGTGATTGAAAAATATAATGAAGTGTTTGTTTTATTAGTGGGTTATGGCTCTTATACTAAAAATCCTTGCAAGTCGAATCTTGATTTAAATAATTGTGAAAGTCTACCAGCCAAACCTTCTATTAGTTATATTCCTCATCTTGAGTTTAAGTTGTCGCCTTTACATTTTTCGCATGTATTCTTAGGTTAGATCGAGTGATCCATTGCCTCAACAATAGAAAGCCTCAAAAGCTATTGTGAAAAAGTTCACTCAAGCTATTAGGTGGACCATGATGGACATCAAAGGCATTACTATCAAAATTTATTCAAATAAAATCAAAATATAGAGATGGCTTCATTCTAAGACCTTGAATCAAGAGTTTCTAATTGGTGATAATGTGCTCCTCTTCAACTCTAGGTTGAAACTTTCCTTGGGAAATCTTAAAACCAACTAGTCGGGCCTATTAGTGGTCACGAATATCTATCCAAGAAGAGAAATCAAATTAAAATCCCATGAGAAGAGGCTTGTTGTAAAAGGATGAATATATTAAAAAAATGTGAATATAAGGCGGCAATGTAGAGACTCAATTATAATGTTGTGATGAAATTATCCCATGAGTTGGATTGATAATATTGCCCTGTATTCACCTTCATTTCCTTTAGTGTTATTTTCTTTGTTGATATTTAAAAATACTAAAAACATGTTTTATCTCTTCCTCTATTGTTTTGGTTTTATTTATTTCTTTTACATAGGTGTGTCTCCAAGTAAGACATTGCCATAGGGAGATAACAAAGGCTCTACTCCAAAGAAGGGCAAGGCAAAAGTTACCACCAAAAAGACCAAAAAACTAACATCTAAAGTAGCCCCGAGGCTCAAAAGTGCAAACCAAGATGAGTTACCTTTTGTAGTGGACCTGCATAAAGGATCCTAATTAGATGAGGCTCCTAGTAAGATAATACAACCATCCACTAATGTGGACTCGAGCTCTTAGTGCACCACAATGAGTCTTTACTCTCCTTTACTATCTTATTCTATATTTGATGGTATCTACCTATTTATTTTACTTGCTAGCATTGGTTGGAGGAATTATGGAGATATACTCTATATTTTTTTTATATTTTAATGCTTATTTAGACCTTGTGGGTGTTGTTCTTTATGATCAACATTGCTTTGGATGTGGCCCTTATTGGGCATAGTGATAATGGTGTTGGCTAATGCCCTTACCGGTCTTGTTTCATGCACTTAATGCTATTGTGATACCAGATTGGGATTGTATAGGTTTTGATGGTGCATTTCAGGTGATGGTTAAACTATTGGTGTGCATTGTTCTTGTCACCTTTTGTATATACATGTCCAATAAACTCCAAAGGTTTTGTTTGAAACAAAGTTCTTTCCTAAGGATAAAGATTTTGTTTTCTCTTTTTTTTGATCTTTTTTCTTTATTTTAGCTTAGTTTCTTTGTCGAATTGAGTGATAGTTCACCCGTGATTGATGATAAAGCGACATCCTTCGATGAAGTGTCTAGTTTTTGAGGTAATATGGAATAGACAAAGGTTTGAAAATAGTTTCATAGTTCTATTGGAAAGGAATAAAATGTTTGATTAAAACAAAAAAATATAGTGTTCTTTTTGAAAAAGAATAAGGATATTTATGAGCTTTCACTTGAGTGAGACTACTAAATTCACAAGGATGAGTCCTTGAGTCACAGTAACTTATTAAGGTCAAATTTCTCAAATTGGTTGCAAGACAAACTTTTTTCTCTATGAGTACAATGCCTTGTGTGATGAGATTTTTAAATAATCATTGTACATATGTGTAGGCTAGAACTTGGCCCCAGTGTATTCAAAGTAAAATCCTAAGCAAGTTTGGTTTGGAGGATGACCCAACACCATTTGCCTATTTTTATTCCTTCTTTTTATGATAACCATACTATAACACCTAAAACCTTTTTCAAAAACTCCCTTTTGGCATTTAACCTTCTTTGATGCATCATGTAATTCTAAGTAATGAAATATAGGCAAAAACCTAAGTTTGGGGGGTGGTGTAACTGTGGAATTTATGTAAGGTTAGTTCAAACTCCCAGTTTGGGGGAAATTTTATATGCTAAGATGATCTAAGAAAGGTGTTTGTAAGGTTGTTAAATCATGTACTTAAGAGACAAACGATATGCTTGATGATAATGTTGATAGCCTAGACCATAGAATTTGAAGAGAAATTAGACAAAAGAGGGGCTAATACTAGCTTAAATTTAGAAAATCTCTTTAGAAATCCAATGAAGTGAAGAATGAAAATAGTGGATTATATTGTTTTTGAAAATGCTAAACTAAAGGCTATGGGAAGCAAGGGATATGATCTGAATGTGAATAAGGTAGACAGATATAAAAAAATAGGGTCGAAACAGATAAACAATTGCATTGAAGGAGGTCTTTTAGTCAATTGATCCATATATTCCTTCCCGAACCTTAAACTTTCATATAGACCTGTAAGACCTTGGTGATTCCAAACTATGTAAGTCTACAGTAGTGAAAAAAACACTAAAGGAAAGCCTATGGTTCTACTAGTTGTACATTAATTTCTTTGTGAGAGTAAGTGTTAATTCTTTCATTATTTGAGTGTCTTTAAGAATTTAAATGTCTTTTGTGTATAAAGCTATCTCTTGCATATGAATGGCGTCAATATGTTGGTATAGTGGGTGATGTCTTACTCCTGGTTTGGGTTAATGGGCAAGGTAAGTTTCATTATGAAGATTAAGATAATCTTTGAAGATTTTGTGTCACATCTCAAGATGTTTTGTTGATTTGAAAGGTTCATTTGATACAAACTTGCATCCTTGCTTCATAGATATGTGCTTAATGATAAATTTTGGTTTATTTATTTCCATGGCATGTTTGAGAAGTCATTTATAGAGCTTTTTTAGCATAGATCTTTAGTATACTTTTCTTTTGGGTGGTTTTGAGTCATAAATACCCTATATTATTGGATTATTCTTAGTTTCGTGAGTACAAGCAATAGTTTAAGCTTGAGGGGTTGATAAGTCGTCAATTTGATGACTTGTTAGCACTTTTTAATCTTAAATTATCATGCTTTTTCATAGATTTGGTATTAATCGCATGTATACTGCTTATTTGTAAAGGTAAAGGTTGAAAATTAAGATGAGCAAGCCAATCAAGTCAATGGTAGGTAAAATATTAAATAAAAGAGCCCTGAAGTTCTCATGGACATGTTGGGAGGCCGCCCGCGGAAGAAGGTGGCCAAAATGGCAAAAATAGTGTCATCTGCGCCCAAGGTGTGCCCCATCTATGCCTCACTTGTGCGTAATCTACTTTGGATCTGCTCCTCATCTTCTTTGGATCTACTTAAGTAGATCAACAGTGTGGTAGGATTTTTGTAATATAAGGCAATTGAGAAATTGGGGTCATAAAAGGATTTTTAGCTCATTTCCTGTATCATTGAATTATTGTTGAACTATTCTTGAGCTAATAAACATTGCAGGATCTCTCAACTAAAGAATTGGTAGTTTTTATTGAAGATTCATTAAATTTAAAGCTTGGATATTGTATTCTCTTCACTTTCTATGGAATAATTTGATTGAAAATTGGTATCTCTACTTCCTGTCTCTATGGTAGCTAATTCTTCTTCTTAGGGTTATGCTTGTGTAGGTTATAATTAGTTCATGGATTTTTCTTATTTGTCTTCCTAATAGCTATTTTATATGATTTTTTCATTCATTCCATGTTATAACTATGAATTGGGGTTGCAAACCCCAGTTACCCTTGAACCTAATCATCTTTGATAAAGGGGATATGAATGAACAATGAGTGTAAATAATAGCTTGAATTAGTTTAATTAATAACATCTCTTATTCATAAGGATGTTAATTAAGGCCATAGATTGGTGAAATTCTTACACTTATGAGGTGTTCAACATAACCCATTTATGATATTTGGTGTTTTATAGACAAACTTACACCAAAAGTTCTACATCTAACCTACCCATGTCTACTAGATAAATTTGGACAAATAATCAAATACCCATGCAAGAAGCCACACCTAGGAAGGCATCACCCCAAGTCTCATCAATACTTGATTATCTCTAATTATTACTGGGTTTAAATTAGTAGTCTCAAAATAACAAAATTGTTATATTTGAAAACATTCAAACAAACCCCCATTTTTACTTTCATGTTTGTTTACCTCCCAGTACGGGTCAACTCCTAGTTGACTTCTAACACCTCTGAATATTAAAATTATTGTTTTCACTCCTGATGAGTGATGGTTTTACCACTTATTAGCACTCAATACTCATGCACATTACGTTGTTTTGAATAAATACATGAGATATAATTGTGATTAAATACACTAACATCTACACTTTGCAGGCATAGAGTTGAGGGGATAGAAAGATATTGATTGAAGCTTAAAATGATCAAAAAGGGAGCAAGATAGTGCAGTTGAAAACCTGGAGCAGAAGGGACTTAGTTACCACGGTCGCAGTCTGCTAACCATGATTGAGATAGTCAAGCAGGACAATAAACCTTGTAAGTCTATCGTGGTCGCAGAGGCCACAATTGTGGCCAAGATGGTGTGATCGCGGCTTAGCAGAACAGTTCATCCTAAGGGAAAATCTAGAATTGGACATGCTGATCCTAATTTTGTCAAAAAGACTCAAACCCTAGAATTATGAAATATATTTCATTTTCCCCAATTTTTTAGGTTTAGTTCTTGAATTCATTGCCTCCATACTTGGACAAGAAAATATTGTATAAATTTTGGGTGAAGAAAACATTAGAGACCTTCTAAGAGGAGGAATAGTGATGAGGGGTGAATTAACCACTTATTTATATTCATGTACACGAATATGATTTGACTCTATAAATGAGACATATTTGGGGTTTAATGTAATAATTTCCATATCTTGTTGGTGTACAAGTTCTGAGAAGAAAAGAAGCAAACTTGAGCAGAAAAGGATCAAAAGAGGAATTGAAAAGCAAGAGCTGGACAAGCTGAAGCAAGATCAGGATCTAGCCCTCAGCTATCCTGATTGTTCCAAGTCAAGCTAGTCAACCAACTGTGATTGAGATGGACTAACCGATATCACAATCAATCTCCCACGATCATGTGACGGCAAAAAATGGCCTAAGGGTAGAAACTTCATTTTGACCTATCCACCCTAAATCAATTTAAGGCTCAAAATCCATTCATTATTGGGCATTTTTTATCTATCATTCCACACCCCTACCATACCTCCTTAGTTTAGGGTTTTTGCAATCTATTGGAGATTGATGCCTAATTTGTACTAATTTTGAACTAAGGAGAAATTAGAGTAGCTTCAAGTGAAGGACTAGCCAAATCCATTGAGGATTTGTGGAGATTTAAATTTTGGTTTGCTCTTTTACCTTGAATAAATCTACTTAGTGGAAATCATGGTTTATTTATGTTTATTTTCTTTATTAGTTGCTAGCCCTTTCTCTTGGGGCTATGTTCAAGTAGGGTGCAAGTGTGTGGGTTGTGATGTATTTGTTTAGATTTTAGTTTTTTGATGATGTGTTTCACTATTTCTTGGGTTGATTAGTTGGGATTTGTTGGTGAAATCCCTAAACACCAAAAATAGGTTTGATGGGTGAAAATCCTAAACTCTAGAAAGCTCATACCATCATTGAAAGAGGGGTTTGAGTAAACTTTTGGAACCATATCATCCTTGAAAGAGGGATGTAGGAACCAAGCTAATAGTGGATAATTTGGCATAGTTTGCTAATTCTCACTATCTTAGACATAAGAGTGATTATGAGGTTGACTATACCATGAGTATTATCCTAGAAATAGGGATATCCAATTGAGGTATTGGGTTTCTTTAATTGATACACTCGTTAGGTACTTGAAAGGATCAATAAGTGATATCTTTGAAGTTTTTTTGAAAAACTAGCTTCAAGGACTTTAAACCTAGGATACCACATCATCAACGATAGAATTTGCACTAAATCATCATGTTCCCATGCATAGGTTTCACCAAGGAAAACATAACCCAAAGACCCATTATTAATTGCTCACCCTCTAATTATTCTTAGTCTCGAGTTATTCTCTTAGAAGCCTAAGATTTTCCTTTACATTCAACAATATTGAAAACCCCCAAAACTATTTTGTACCATAGGTTTGATCGTAGCAAGAAACTATTTTTTTGGACTTAGTCAATCACCACTCACATTGTTCCTCATGGATTTGACCTTGAATCTTAGTTGGGTAAATATATTGACAACTACCGCCTTACACTCAAATTGATGTGTAAGTTGAGCATTATCAAAAGATGGTGATGTTGTCGGGGAATAATTTGGCGTATTGAGTTACTTTGAAATTTTAGCTTATTTGCTTGAATTCAAGCTTGTAAATATTTGTTAGTGATTTTCTTTTTAGGTAGATCTTTATTTTATTTTACCTTTCTACGCATCATATTTCGACAAATATGATGTTGGTAGTTGGAAGTCCTATCTTGACGATCCATGTCCATATTATGATATACCACACTTCATAGGATATTATTACTATGCTTCCTGGAGAGAGATGGACTGACCATATCGATCCTATAGGGAGTATATGTGTTCTTTATGTAGTGGCTGAGATGGACATTGGAGTAATTATCGAAATACCTCCTCCCCCTATTATGGTAACCGAGTTGCTAGTGCTTCTTATGAGCTTAACAGGTCTTATGATGATAAGAAGGAGGAGCAACATACCTAATCCAAATGATTTGACCAAAGGCTTCTAGCAATTTTGGATCAGGTAGATACAATAAGGGAGAATATAGAAGACATACATCAAGAGACATTTGGATGGGCAAGTGTCAAGACGAAGGAAATGGGCAAAGAAGAAAATCTTAAAACTATCACCACGTTTCCTATTTCCCAAGAGGAATTTTATCAAGAAGAGAAACCAAGATATTATGATGAGCTTGGTAACGAAGACTTCACGGTGACTTCCCAATCAACCAACTCATATAAGTAAGAAGAAGCTAGAATAAAGAAAATGGTGCTAGAGTAAAAACAAGAATCCAAGCAAATTTCTTATGAAGACTCTAGTCCATTTTAGGGTGAGGATGCCAATAGGGATGAGACTTCAAACTTAAGGAAAAGACCTCACTCAAATAATTTTTCAACATTATGCTTGGTGGATGTGATGAAAATAGAACCACCTAAGTGAATGATGAATTTTGGAGACGAGGAGCAAAATCCCTATATTTTGGAGTTTGTCATTTCTAAAGGGAAAAAGAAAACCCTGCACTTAAAGGACAAGGAGCTCAATTTCCGATGTTCAACTAGCGGCCTATTCCTAACATTACCCAGTAAGCCTACTCAAAAATTTGCAAAATTAGGTTAAAGGTAAAATCTTTCAGGTGGCATGATAGAACATATTTCTTCATGCCCTTGGATTTTCCCAATGTCTCTCAAAGATGCATTGATAAAAAATTGGGCAGAAAATTCAAATCATCTAAGTGGAGACATAAATTATGGTAAAAAAGAAATCGTACTGCAATGTTAAATCAAGAACTTGATAGGAGGCAAACCATTATTTTATGTTTGCTTTATATGTTTTTGAATAAGTAACATAATTTTGATGTTTTGTAGGTACTTTGGACAGGATTGGAAGCCAAAAATAAGGGAAAAACAAGTTTGAGAAGTGTGGCAGCCCTGGAAAAAATAAGGCAAAACAAGGGATAAAAATACCTCAGGTACTGCGATTGCAGCCTGAGGATCACGATCACAATAGTCTCTCCATCTTGCACCTTGGTTATCACTGCAGTTTCAGGGAGCCCTTTAAAAACTCGTATCGTTTGTGTTATATAGTGAGGTTACTATAAGTCTTATAGTTGGGGGGTGCAGCCCTACCCTTGGGTGTATTCATTGGTTTGCAATACTCAAACTTAGTTCTCTCTAAACATGAAAATTTTGTGAATTGATTGCTTTCATTTGTAGTTGTATATTTCTTTTAATAGTAATGTTGGATGAGCCTTTACCTATGATAGATTAAGTGATGTCATTTTTAAGGAAAAAATATCGTGCTTGGGTTTTGAGCCATGGATGTAGGGGAATTATGAGTACCCATAACATCGAAATCATAAATACAAGCAAAGTCTGAGTACCTGTGGCATTGTGGATTTGGAATTACATGCATACCATTAGCAAAGTTTGAAAAGCCATATGATTGGTTCACCCATATAAAGACAAAATGTGAGCCTAAGACTTGGGTTGTTGCCATGGTTAGCAACTTGTGCATGGTGCAAATGTAAAGCGAACACCCGCTCCATCCAAAAATTTTCAAAAATCAAGGGCTTGGACGTGAGCAACATTATAACAATTCTTTTTCTCTTTGTGACTCCAAACTTTTGACTTGTAAAAATTGTTAGATACTCTATTTTTTTATCTAGAAGGAGGGAAAATTGAGCCTCCTTAGCAAGTTTGTATGCCATGTGTGGTAAGCTTATTTGTCTAAATCTCATGTGTACTTATACCATTTGGATCTTGCCCTATTAGTCTCTCAAGGCTAGTTTTGATTGTATTTGGTTGGGGAGATGATCTCAGGCCATCTTTGCGACATTGGAAGTCCACTTTAGCCTAAAAAGCCTACCCATATATAGATGTTACCCCTAGTCACCTACTATGAGCCATTGGACCTTTCTTTGGAAAACACATTGCTAGCCATGAGCCCTTAAATTCTTATCCCTCTTTTAAACCCTATCCTCCTTGGACTTAAAAATGCAAATTGAGGATAAAAGCCTAAGTTACGATGGTTAAGATTGGAAGAGGCAACTCCAGGCCATGAGAATGTAAGTTAGTGCCTAGGAGCTAAATTTTAAGAACAAATGAATAGAAAAAAGAAGGGACCCAAGAAAGGAAAGAAAAACATGAAATACACAAGGCAAAGAGGTG
This sequence comes from Capsicum annuum, assembly GCF_002878395.1. Taxonomy (NCBI): domain Eukaryota; kingdom Viridiplantae; phylum Streptophyta; class Magnoliopsida; order Solanales; family Solanaceae; genus Capsicum; species Capsicum annuum. The sequence goes on from NC_061116.1 coordinate 74,350,258, forward strand.
AAAATAAGATACTTTCCAAAAGATGGGTGAATCAAGGTAGTAAAAGTAGGCACATGCTTAAAGAGTAAGAGTAATAGAAGTGGCTCAAGTTCAAAAATTGGATTAAAAAAGGGGTATAATGTAGAAGTTCAAGGAGGGTATAGTCATTTTGTTCCCAAGTAATATCAAACCCTACCCTAAACCTACTTTACAAGCTCAAAAAACCATTTGAGATCTTTAACCAAGTGCATTCATTGTAGTGGTAATTGAAAATAGGGGCAAGCCTATGACATGGTAATTGTTAACAACAAGAGTTCTTGAGAGAGAGAGAGAGAGAGAGAGAGAGAGTTTCATACTTAAGTTCCTTGATGCATATATGATGACTTGGTGTATGGAATTTTCCTTCTAGAGAGGAGGTATGTAAAAAAGTTGAGGTGGGTAATTTTTTCATCTCTCAAAAAATGAGGTAAAATAAGTATAATATAGTTGGGGTCAAACAGGAGTCACTTCTTTAGTATTAGTGATTGTGGCATGATTTCTCTTTGAAGTCTTTTGCATCCTTGAAAATTACATGTTATGTTTAGGGGTGTCGTGAAAAAAGTCTTGCCCATGTTTGAAGATCAATTTGTTGTAGAAATCAAGATGATGTCATCATGATTATTTGGGTCATCTAATTTAGGCATACAAGTGCATTGTCTCATGGTTAGAGGTAGTGCTGCTTAAGGAAAAGCAAGGCTTTAAGTTGGGGGTGTTGATGAGGGGTGAATTAACCACTCATTTACACTAAATATTCGTGCACACTACTGTTATTTGAATGTAAAGGTGAGACATATTTGGGGTTAAATGTACTAATTCCTATATTTTGCAGGAGTACAAGTGCTGAGAAGAAAAGAAACAAACTTGAGCGAAAAAAGATCAAAAAGGGATTTGTAGTGAAAGAGCTGGTCAAGCTGAAGCAGGATTAGGATCTACCCTCAGTTGTCACGATCACGGGTGTCAGCCTGCGATCGTGCCAAGTCAAGCTAGTCAACCAACTGTGAACGCGGTGGACTAATAGTGATCAGAGTGAGTGCGACCGCGATTAATCTCCTATGATTGCGTGAGGGCAAAAAATGGCCCAAGGATAGAAAAGTTATTTTGACTAGCCGACCCAAAATCCAATTTAAGGCTCAAAATCCCTTTATTATAAGGCATCTTCTTATCTATCATCCCACAACCCTACCATCCATCCTTAGTTTAGGGTTTTTGCAATTTCTTAGAGCTTGGTGCCTAATTTGTACTAATTTTAACTAAGAAGAAATTAGAGTAGCTTCAAGTAAAGGACTATCCAAATCCATTGACAATTTGTGGAGATTTAAAGTTTGGTTTGCATTCTTTTATCTTTAATGAATCTACTTAATGCAAAATTATGGTTTATTTATATTTATTTTCTTTATGAGTTACTAGCCCTTCCTCTTGGGGTTTTGTTTAAGTAGGGTGCAAGGGTGTGGGTTGTGATGTAGTTGTGTAGATTTAAGTTTGTTGATGATGGGTTTCACTATTTCTTGGGTTGATTTAAGGGTTCTTGCAATTTCTGGGAGCTTGGTGCCTAATTTGAAGTAATTTTGAACTAAGGAGAAATTAGAGTAGCTTCAAGTAAAGGACTATCCAAATCCATTGACAATTTGTGGAGATTTAAAGTTTGGTTTGCATTATTTTATCTTTAATGAATCTACTTAATGCAAAATTATAGTTTATTTATATTTATTTTCTTTATGAGTTACTAGTCCTTCCTCTTGGGGTATCGTTTGAGTAAGGTGCAAGTGCGTGGGTTGTGATGTAGTTGTGTAGATTTAAGTTTGTTAATGATGGGTTTCACTGTTTCTTGGGTTGATTAGTTGAGATTTGTAGGTGAAAGCCCCAAACACCCAAAATAGGTTTGATGGGTGGAAATCCTAAACTCTAGAAAGCTCATACCATCTTTGAAAGAGGGGTTTGGGTAACCTTTTGGAACCTATATCATCCTTGAAATAGGGATGTGGGAACCAAGGAAATAGTGGACAATTCATTTGCATAGTTAGCTGATTCTCACTATCTTAGACATAAGGGTGATTATGAGGTTATCTATACCATGTGTATCATTCTATAATTAGGGATATCCAATTGAAGTATTGAATGGCTTTAATTGATACCCTCGTCAGGTACTCACAAGGGTCAATAAGTGATATCTTTTAATTTTTGTTGAAAACTAGCTTTAAGGACTTTAAACCTAGCCTACCACATCATCAATGATAGAATTTGCACCATATCATTATGTTCCCATTCAAGGTTTCCTCTAGGATAACATAACCCTAAGATCCATTCTTAATTGCTCACGCTTTAATTATTCTTAGTCTCAAATTAGTCTCTTAGAAGCCTAAGAGTTGCATTTACTTTCATCAAGATTGGAAACCCCCTAAACCATTTTGTACTATAGGTTTGATCCTAGAAATCATCTATTATTTCGGATTTACTTAATCGCTACTCACATTGTTCCTCGTGGATTTAACCCAAATCCATAATGGGTAAATATATTGACAACAACTGCCTTGCACTAAAATTGATGTGTAAGTTGAGTGTTATCAAAAAATGCTGCAGTAACTGAGGCCATTTCTACTCTGAGTCATAAGTAACACTTTTTTCTCCCTTTTGATCATTTTAAGCTCCAATCCACATATTTTCTTCTTATTAACTATGTGACTACAAAATGTGGGTATTAGTATATTTAACACCAAATATGTCTAACTTTTACATTTAAATCATAGTTGTGTGCACGAATATTTAGTGAAAATGAGTGGTTAATTCACCCTTCATCAAATAGCTCACTTCCATTGTTGATTTCTGGAAGTGTAAAGTTTGAAGTAACATTCACTTAAGCATCAATAAATTATTTCAATGAGGATTATTGGTATATATTTGCTAATTTATCTTATTTGTAGCTAGACGTCCCTTATGTGGTTATGTGTGAATAGGGGTTAAAGTGTGTATGGGTTTTATCATTGCTATGCTATCTTGGTTGGGATTTATGGGTTAAAGCTCAAAATACCTACATGGGTTTGATGAGCGAAAGCTCCAAACTCTAGAAAGCTTACGACCATTTTCGAAAGAAAGGTTTTGGGTGAACTCTAGGAATAAATATTATCCTTTAAAGAGGGATGTAGAGACCAAAGAAATAATAGACAATTATGTGTGTAATTTGCTAAATTTTTACTATCTTAAACATAAACATAAATACGAAGTTAACTATATTACAGGTATCATCCTAGAAATAGGATGGCTAAATTGAGGTTTGGTTACCAAATGTTGAACGCATCTGTTAGGTATTCGAAAGAATCAATGGGTGAAATTTTGGTGTTTTGTTGAAAGACTAGCATCAAAATCTATAAGCAAACCTACCCATATGTGATCTACTAAATTGATGTGGATTACTAACACCCACATATTATTCCCTTAGTAATTCATAATCTCAAGATCCGTGCCTAATTGTTAAAACTCTAATTATTCATAGCCCCGAATTTATATTTGAAAAATCCAAAAGAAAATAGTCGTGTTAATACTTTCCTTACCCCCATTTTTATCTTCTTGTAATATTGGTTTGAATTTAACTTGTATCTATTATTTTGAATTAGCTTAATTGCCACTCACATTATTCCTCGTGAATTCGACCCCTACTCCAAAGTTAGGTAAATATATTGACAATGACCGTCTTGCACTTAAATTGATGTGTAAGTGGAGAGTTATCAAAAATTGCGCCGTTGCCGAGGAACAATTTGGCGTATTTAGTTTGGAATTTTAGCTTACTTTCTTGAATTCAATCTTGTAAATATTTGTTTGTGAATTTCTTTTATAGGTATACTTTTATTCTATTTTAGTTTCCTCTATGGAATCTTCCGACAAGTATTATGTTGGTAAGCGGGAATTCTATCCTGATAAATCCTGGCTAATTTATGACGGACCATACTTCAGGAGAGATTGTAACTATTCTCCCTAGAGATAGAAAGATCCACCATCTCGATTCTCTAGGGAGTATAGGTTTTCTTTATGTATGGTTGAGATAGACATTTGGAGGACTGTGCGATTGCCTCCTCCCCCTATTACTCTAACCAGGTTGCTTATTTTTCTTATGAGCTTGATAGGTCCTATGATGAGAAGAAAAAAGAGCAACACAAATAGCTTTGACATGAGGCTACTAGCTATTTTGGATTGGGTAAATACAATGGGGGAGAGTATACAAGACATACATCAAGAGGCATTAGGATGGAAAAGTGCCAAGATGGAGAACATGGGCAAAGAAGAAAAGCTTAAAATTACCACTACCTTGCCCATCTCCCAAGAGGAGGTTTATCAAGAAAAGAAACCAAGCTATGATGATGAGCTTGGTAGGGAAGACTCCTCGGTGACTTTCTAATAAACCGAATCGTGTTAGGAAGAAGAAGCAAAAATAAAAGAAATAATACTAGAGTCAAAAGAAAAATCAAGGCAAATCTTATATGATGACTCTAGTTCATTTTGGGGAGAAGGTGCTAAGGAGAAGGCTATTCCAAAATTAGGGGTTGGACCTCATTCAAACAACTTTTCAATATTGTGCCTCAAGGATGTGATGAGAATCCATCCACTGAGACAAATAATTAACTGTGGGGAGACGGAGTATGATTCCAATATTTTGTAATTCAACATTCCAAAAGAGCACATGGAACCTCGTCCATCAAAGGAAAAGGAACACAACTTTTGATGTACCAAGAGTGGCCTATTGATGTGCACACCTTTAACCAAGGGCCCAAGCCATAAAATTGATGTAACGTTGGTTAAAAGTTTCAAATCTTAAAATGGCGAGATCAAAGGTTGCTTGCCATTCCCTAACATCTTCCAAGTTTCATCTTGGAAGATTTAAAATTTTTTGTTCCTCTGCCACTTATTTCATATTGAACGAAAGCGGGGACGGAGATTCAAACCTTCTAAGTGAAAGCATAAAAAAAAGTGGTAGAGAGTCATACCACAATGTTAAATTAGGCGCTTGATGGGAGGCAACCCATCTTTTACTCATTTTGTGTTTGTTTTAATGTTTTTTAGGTCTTTTTACATAAGTAGTGTGTATAGAAAAATAGGGGAAAATAGAGTTGGATAACTGACAGCTATGCAGGAAATAAAAAATAGAGCAAAAAAAGGGAAATTCAGTCTCAGTTACCGCGTCGAAAATAGAAGACCGCGATCGCACACCTACTGATGCGATCACGGCATCAGACTCCTGCACTGCCTGCTATCTACGAAAGTCTTTCTCATCCCTTATGTCTCATAAATTTACTTTAGTGAGGGCACTTCAGACCTTTGAGTTGGAGGTATGGTGATGATATCAGGGTTTTCTTAGATATGGACCAACTTTTCCCTATGATAGATTGAGTAATGACATTCTTAAGGGTAAAACGTCATACCCATATCAAAATTAAGCTCAACAAAAGGGAGAGGTATGTTTAGTCTACCTAGATGCCAAAGAATGCCCGATAATGCTTGCTAAATTATATATTTTTCGTTCTGAAAAGGCTTTTCATGATGTCAAACTATCAAAATAATGATCTATATATTAATTTGAGAATAATGATACCCATTAGGCATTTTAATGCTTTTGGTCCAAAATTGAGTCAAAATCCTGTGAGGGGCTGTCTTGCAAAAGCACAATATCAAAACAATCAAAATATCCCTTTAAGATCAAGGATCATTTTCCCTGAAGAATTGGTAAATTACGAGCTTAAACAATTCTAAAATTAGCTCATTAATGGACTAGTATGTCACAACCTAATTTATGAGTCATAATGGCACCTACTTTATCTTGCCAGTAGTTAAGCGAATCGCATCTTGGAGTTGTAAGAAACGGGCTAACTTGGTGGGAAATATCCTAAATATGGGAAATCAACATTTAAAAAGTTAAAACAACAACAATGCAGTCATAATAGTCTAATATAATTGATGAAAAAGCATCAAAAATCCCAACACTCAGTAATACCGGTGCAAGAGCTACTTCAACAAAAGTATAAATACTAAATATTAAAATAAAATCTATCTCAAAAGTGAAAGACTAGACATTGATAAATAAAAGAAAAAAGGGCAACTCTGACTCTGAGAGATCACCCTCTCTCCAAAATAAATTCAGCATAATCATCAAATTAGTGGCAATAACTAGTACTCAGATTTAAACCAAAAATGTATACAAGTGTAGAATGAAAACCCAAACCACGGGTACTTAGTAGAAATTATCGGCCGACTGAGCTAAATCATGATATAAGTATGATAAGATACAAGATATAGTAAACTAAGTCAAGGTAATAGGGCAAACATGGAAATAAACTTCAACTCTATTGTATATAAATAAATAAAAACATATGAAATAGTAACTCAAAGATCACATATCTATAGCTACAAGATTGACCCCTATAAGCCAATAAGTGCATAAAAATAAATAACCCAATGCAAGACCTCATAAACCTGGAGAATACAATCAAGGAAAACAAATAACCAAGTGACAATAAATTATCAATTACCATGATATAACCAAGAATCCCTCCAAATCATATCATATCATAAATAAGTCCTAAAATGCTAAACTTGAACTGGAACTTAATAGTGTCATCATCATTACCATCATTAATCAAACTTGAACCGAAACTCACATTACAAATATAATCAGAAAATGTCGAACTACATTGGGACTCATATATGTATCATTGTAATCAATAATTTTCATACTTGAACCCAAAATAGAGTGTCATTAAATCAAGTAAATAAACTATAATCATAAGCCATATCACTAAAACACAAGAATTACCTATCAAAACTTACGTTTAGTTAGTATAAACTCTCAACTACCAAATTAACATAATCAATAAGCATCTAGTCTCTTTAAATTCCCAAAATGTCATTAATAAGTGCAGAGAACATGTACTTAAGTTTACAAAGGCTAACATGAGTCTTGGCCTAAGGTGGGCCAAAAGGGCCTACTTCTAATCCCCAAAATCCATTGAAGGAAAATTACATCCAAGACTAGGATAAGGTATATAAATTTATTTATAGATGTTAAATAATCTCTAATAAGCCTTAAGATAGCAATTTATCCTAAAACATTAGTGACTGTAATACCCCAAACTTTCTATAAGCATAATTTCGTCTCTAGAAGTTTAAGGGATGAATTCCAAAGTTAGTAGTGTTTAAATATTATAGAGTTTTCCTAATTTTAACTTTTTATCAAGTGGGAAATCGAATTATCTTTCCAATGATACCAACTTTTCCAAATTCCAATATCGAAGTAAAAAGTTATGGATGTTTTACAGAGACTATCTGAACTACCCAGAAGCGACGGGCAAGCTGATGGACCGTCACACAAGTGACGGACCATCACTCCGGCCATCGCAACTGAGATACTAAACTTATTCATTGGAAAAGTACGACGGTCAGGTCAACAGACCATCAAGCTAGCGATGGACAGTCATCCAAGCCGTCACTATTAAGGTAGTAAGTCCCTATTCTGGCCCAAGTGCAATAGTAAGATCGATGGATCATCGAGTCAGCGATGAACCATCGCACTAGCAGTCACAGATCTCATTTAGCAATTTGAATCCATTTGTAAAATCACTTTTTCATTTTTTTCACCTTTTCTAACACCTAGATGTATCAAAATGAAGCACATAACTTCAGATCTATCCAAAGCATAAAAAACTAGGGTTTTCTGTCAAGATTATCCCTCAAGAGCAAGACCAAATTCCTTCTCTAAGATTTTACCATAGTTTTTACAAATTGGATTAAGATTCAAGGTTCCCAAGTCAAAAACTTCAAGAACCCTTACTCAAGAGTACGAAAAGGAGTCTCAAGCAAGCTTGTCCATCTAAATTAGTAATCTAAGGTATGTGGGGTTTGAAAAAGGACACACCTTTCATCCTTGTACCCAAAACTTATTTTAAATTATAAATATATATGATCTTACATGTTTTCTTATGAAAATAAAGTACGGGTTTATACCCTATATTATTATTCTTAAGATTATAATGCATATTACTAAAAATTTCCAGATTTCTATATGGTTTATGAATATTTATGATATCAAGTATGAAATTTGATACGTCTTAACGTGAGATTGATATATGGGTCATTAAGCCCTCTTTGAGATTGCAATTTTAAGAAATTTTGGGCTATAAGCACCCATGATTTGAGTATTTTGATATTTTTGAGAATGTTTTGACCTTGATAGTCATAGTAGTTTTGAAATACACTTCACTGAATGAGATTATAGATTTCATAGTAAGGTTCTTTATGAAACATGAGGTTATTAAATGTGGATTTCCATAAAATGAGCATAGCTAATTAAAAAGGGAGTAGTATTTAGCACCGAGTTGGGTAAGTTACTAAGGTTTCATACCCCAGAACTGTGTGCCACCATAGGATTGAGATTTAAGGGCCCGAGGCTGAGATAGTAATCACTAAGTTAAAGTTATACTCCCTTGAAAGAGTATGATGCCTCTTCCCAACGTGAGGTTTATTCCTTAGGAGAATAAAATATTGGACTTCATGTAGCTCGCATGGTATAATTTTCATACTAGTTTCTTAAAGTATATTTTTCCCTTGAAGAAAGTATTTTCCCCTACTAGTAAAAGTAAATAATCAATTCCTAAAGTACAATATATTTCTTTGACATGAGTTATTTTCCCTAAAACTTTGAAAGATTTCCTGGTCAGTAAAGATTTTTAGATACTAAGTGCAAAAGCTCACAAACTTATTCAAATATTGTTTTACTTGAGATTTCAGTTTTAAAGTTAGAGTCTTAGTTTTCAGATACAAAGATGAGTACTTTACCACTTAGTCCATATATTTGATAAGGGAATAGACTACAGATTTCATAAATAAGTGTATTGACTCATGACATTTATACTACGTGTTCCATATTTCATAATATATGAGATTTATATTTTTAGAGTTATTCAAGCTATATGAGTCAGTTATATCAGCATGTATGATCTCTATAAATATTGATGATATTTTTGTTTTAATTATTACATATACCCCCATATACTCAGTACATCCTCAAAGTACTGATCCACATATACATCTGTATGTTACATTGTCTCATAATGTAGGTTCGGGCGCTTAGTCTCATCCACGATAGTGATTCCCAATTACCTTCGCCTACCCTCTATAGTTGGTGAGTCCTCATGATTTGAGGAACTATTTCTTAGATTTTTAGTTATTATATCAGTTGTTATTTCTTTCATTTCAGCTGAGTCAGTTGGGGGTTTGTCCCAATGACTCTCTAGTTTATTTGTAAGTAGAGGCTTGTCAGACTAGACTAGTAGTTGAATTCTAAATTTTCAGTAATGATTTATCAAATGACTATTTGAGTTACTTCAGTTTATATTTGATATGATATAGTATTGTTACTTAGTTTATTTATCCTAAAGTAAGTGTTAGAGGTAGTAGCAGACTAAAAGGGTTAGCTTGGGGCTACTTGTATCCTTAAGCACCGTGTGACATTCTGGGATGAGATTTTGGGGTATTACAAACTTGGTATTAAAGCCTAAGGTTTAAGAAGTCCTAGGGAGTCTGACAAGCCGCGTTACATATAGTCTTAATCATTGGTGTGAAGCATGCCACATCTATGAGCAAGAGGCCATGGGAAGTTTTAGGAAAAAAGTTCTCTCTTTCTTTCAAAATCCATTATGCCTTCAACTGTCTCTATCCATTCTTAATTCGTGATCTCTTGTGATAGAAAATGCCTCCTTGTCGAGCCCACAGAAACAATAATGACCAACCTGAACCTTTTGATCCCCTGAATGTGAATGTGTCTCATGCCGAATTTTAGGCTATTTTTCAGATATTAGCCCAAGCTGTGACTGCTATTGTGCAAGCTAATAATCAAGCTTCTATTCTGCATCAGCAAGGGGGTAAAGCAACCATAGCCAAACTTTATGATTTTATAAGAAAGAATGCTCCCAAATTCTCTAGGTCAAAGGTAGGTGAGGACCCATAATTTATTTTGATGAGGTGAAGAAGATCACCTAATTTATGTATATGACTAAAAAGGAGAGCATAGAACTTGCCTCATATCATTTGAAAGACGTTTCTTATGATTGGGTGGTAATGTGGAGAAAGAGTAGAGGGGAGAATGCAACTTCTATGACTTGGCAAGTGTTCCTGGATGAATTCTTGGATAAGTTCTTTCTAGTAGAGATGAGGAAAGCGAAGGTAGAGGAGTTTATGAACCTGAGGCAAGGCTCCCTGGAGGTGAAAGAGTATTGCCTTAAGTTCAACCAGTTAGCTAAGTATGTTCCTGGAGTTGATAGCCGACATCCGATCTAGTATGAGTAAGTTTGTGATTGGTGTACATGGATTGGTGTTGAAGGAGTGTAGGACTACCATTCTTAATAGAGACAAGGATCTTTCTAGGCTTATGATGCATGCTCAGTAGATTAAAGCAGATAAGATAAGGGAGAGAGATAAAGTAAGAGGAAATACGAGGGATAAATTATAGCAGTTTCAGTATGGTCAGGCTAGATCCCATTGAGGGAACCATCCACAGTTTCAGAATCATTCATCTATTCCTTCACCTTCTTCATCCAGTGCTACCATACCCAGAAATAGGCAGGAGCAGTGGGCTAATTCTTTGATGTCCAGATCTCTAAACAGTGTAAGCAGAGGACCTTGTTATCCTCTAAGTTCTAAGTGTAGTAAGGACCATTTCGGTGAGTGCTTGGCCGGGGAAAGGTTTTGTTTTGGTTATGGTAAAGTGAGTCATGTTATTAGAGATTGCCCGCATGCTAGGCAGGGAAATAGAGAAGTTCATTCCTAGACTCAGGCTAACAGTGAACCAGCTCCTTCAGGTCATCCAGCCCCTCCCCAGGGTACTTCATCTAATACTGCTGGTGGTCAGCACCAGAACTGCTTCTATGTTTTGCCATCCTGCCATGAGTAGGAGGATTCACCAAATGTTATTACTGGTAAGCTTCGTATCTTTCACTTTGATATGTATGTATTGTTGGACCCTGGGTTAAGTTTTTCTTATGTGACACTGTTGGTTGCTGTGAATTTTCAGATAAACTCTAAAAAGATCCCTGATCCTATTCTGGTTTCTACTCCAGTAGGTGAGTTAGTTATTGCTAAACAAGTGTATAAGAAGTGTCCTATTACTGTTTTTCGTAAGGTTATGTTTGCTCACTTGATAGAGTTAGATATGGTCGATTTTGAACTTATTCTGGGGATGGATTGGCTTTATTCCTATTATGCATCAATAGATTGTCGCACTTATGTAGTCAAGTTTTAGTTTGTTGATTAGCTAGTTTTTGAGTGGTCCAAAAGTTCTGTATCTTCTAAGAATCACTTCATATCCTACCTAAATCTAGAAATTTGATATACAAAGGCTGCATCTATCATCTAGTTCGAGTTAAAGACACTAAGTTTGAGACTCCAACTATCCAGTCAGTCAGTATAGTTAATGAGTTTTCTGATGTTTTTCCAGAAGATCTCCCAGGGATACCTCCCGATAGAGAGATAAAATTAGAGATTGACGTTCTTCTTGATATGCAACCTATTTCTATCCCTCTATATCGTATGCTTCCCACAGAACTTAAGAAGTTGAAATAGCAACTCAAAGATCTTTTAGATAAAGGTTTTATAAAGCCTAGTGTTTCTCCATGGGGCGCATTTGTCCTGTTCGTGCGAAAGAAAGATAGTTCTTCGCGTACGTGCATTGACTATAGTCAGCTTAATAAAGTCACTGTCAAGATCAAATACCCTCTTCCTAGAATTGAAGACCTATTTGATCAGTTGTAAGGTGTAAGTTATTTTTTAAAGATAGAACTTAGATCCGGTTATCATCAGCTTATAGTAAGGGAACGTGAATTCCAAAGACGGCCTTCAAAACCCGTTATGGCCATTTTGAGTTGTCAGCCATGCCTTTCGAGCTAACCAATGCTCCAGCAGCATTCATGGACCTCATGAATCAAGTGTTCAAAAAATATCTTAATATGTTTGTCATAGTATTCATAGATGATATCCTTGTGTACTCCCGTACTGAGAATGATCATGCGGATTATCTTAGAATTGTCTTAAAACTCTTAAAGATCATCAATTTTTCACCAAATTCAGCAAGTGTAAATTTTTGCTAAGGTCAATAGCCTTTCAAGGTCATATTATTTCAGGTGAAGGCATTAGAGTTGATCCCCAAAAGACAGAAATCGTAAAAAATTAGCCTAGACCTATCTCTCTATCAGATATTAGAAGTTTCTTGGGTCTAGCTGGCTATTACCGCTGTTTTGTTAAAGGTTTCCCATCTATAGCATCTCTTATGACCCGACTGACCCAAAAGAAAGCTAAGTTCCTATGGTTAGATTCCTTCGAGAAGAGTTTTCTAAAGTTGAAGACTCAACTCACTTCAGTCCCTGTGTTAACTTTTCTCGATGTTATAGACAGTTTTATGGTGTATTGTGATGCCACTAGAGTTGGTTTGGGTTGTCTGTTGATGTAGAGAGGTTAGGTTATAGCCTATGCCTCTAGATAGTTGAAACTACATAAAATGAATTACCCAACACATGGTCTGGAATTAACTGTTGTCGTCTTTGCTTTGAAAATCTGGAGACACTATCTATATGTTGTTCATGTTGATGTGTTTACAGATCACAAAATTTTGTAGTACGTATTTGCTCAGAGGGAGTTGAATATTTTCCAGAGGAGATGGTTGGAGTTTCTAAAAGATTATGATATTAGTGTGTTGTATCATCTGGGTAAGGCTAATGTAGTGGTAGATGCCCTTAGCAAGTTGTCTATGGGTAGTGTTGCTCATGTGGAGAAGGGTAAGAAAAATTTAGCTCATGAAATGCATCGTTTAGCTAGATTAGGTGTTAGGTTGCTTGATTTAGCTAAGGGAAATGTATGGGTTTAGAGTAGTTTCGAATCATCTCTGGTTTCAGAAGTGAAGGAGAAGCAAGATATGGATTCTAGTTTCATCAAACTAAAGGAGTCAGTTAAAGACCAAAAGGTAGAGGTTTTATCCTCAGAGGGAGATGATGTGTTAAGGTTTCATGATAGATTATGTTTTCCCGGCATTGATTATTTGAGGCAGAAAATTATGGCTGAAGTGCATGGTGCGCGATATTCTATTCATCTCGGTGCTACCAAGATGTACCGCAATTTGTGGGAAATCTTTTGGTGGAGTGGCATGAAGAAAGATATAGTGGAGTTTGTAGCGAAGTGTGCAATGTGCCAACAGGTTAAGATAGAGCACCAAAGACCTGGTGGTAAGATGCAAGAATTTATTATCCCCACTTGGAAGTAGGAAAAGGTGAACATGGATTTTGTGACTGGTTTACCTCTTTCGTGCCGTCATCGCAATTTGATTAGGGTTATTGTAGACAGGTTGACTAAGTCAAAACCTTTTCTGCAAGTGCATATATCTTATACAACTGAGGACTATGCTAAGTTGTATATCCAAGAGTTAGTCAGGTTGGATGGAGTTTCCTTGTGTATCATCTCGGAGAGGGATACTCAGTTTACTTCTTAGTTTAAGAGAGCTTTTCAGAAGGGTTTTGGTACCCAGGATCATTTGAGTTCTGCTTTTCATCCACAGACAGATGGTCATGATGAAAGGACCATCCAAACTCTGAAGGTATGTTGAGGACATATGCTATTGATTTTAAAGGTAGTTGGGATGAGCATTTGCCATTGATTGAATTCGTGTATAATAATAGTTATCATTTTAGTATCTAGATGGCCCCATTTGAGGCTCTTTATGGGAAGAGCTATAGGTCACCCATAGGTTGGTTTGAAGTGGGTGAAGCTGATTTGATTGGACCTAATGTTGTATTTGAGGTTATGGAAAAAGTTAAGTAGATTAGAGAAAGGTTGAAGACAACCCAGAGTTGTCAGAAGTCATATACGGATGTGAGGAGAATAGATCTTAAGTTTGAGGTGGGTGATTGGGTGTACTTGAAGATTTCACCTATGAAGGGGGTGAAGAGGTTTGGCTAAAAGAGGAAGCTTAGTCCCCACTATGTTAGACCTTATAGAGTTGTGAGTCATGTTGTGAAAGTAGCTTATGAAGTTGAGTTGCCCATAAATCTGTCGGTTGTTCATCCCGTCTTTCACATCTCCATGCTTAACAAGAGTATTGGTGATTCCGTTTGTTGTAGACCCTTCGGAGAGCTTAGATATTTGGACCAGTCTTTCTTATGAAGAAATTCCAGTTGAGATTCTTGACCATCAAATTCCTAGACTACGAAACAAAGAAGTTCCATTAGTCAAAGTCCTTTGGCGAATCAATCAGTTGAGGGAGCGACTTGGGAAGTGGAAGATGCTATATGAACCAAGTACCATCATCTCTTTATAATAGATTTAGATTTAGTTTAAGGTAACAAGTTACCTCATCTTGTTTCTTTTCATTCCATTTTTGAAACATTATATAGCCATTCATGCGATAGCTCATACATTTACAAATAAGTTTAATCATGGTTCTAGTAGCACACACCAGTTATAGCTTCAGTTTTCAGAGTCTCAATTTTGTTAGCAACATTTGAGGATGAATATTCCCAAGGGGGAGATATTGTAATACCCTAAACTTTCAGTAAGCCTAATTTCATCTCTAGAAGATTAAGAGATGACTTCCAAAGTGAGTAGTGCTTAAATCATATAGAGTTTTCTTAATTTTGACTTTTTATCATGTGGGAAATTGAATTATCTTTCTAACAATACTAACTTCGCCCAAATCCGGTATTGGAGTAAAAAGTTATGGACATTTTACAGAGACTGTCCGAATTGCCCAGGAGCCACTGGCAGATTGACGGACCATCACACAACCGATGAATCATTGCTCTAGCCATGGCAATCGAGGCAATAAACTCATTCAATATCCAAGTGTGACAGTTAGTTTGACGGACCATCAAGCTAGCGACGACCGTCACCCAAGCCATCGCTATTAAGGCAGTAAGTCCCTATTCTAGCCGAAGTACGATGGTCAAACCGACGGACCAACGAGTCAGTGATGGACCATCACACGAGCCATTATAGATCCCGTTTAGCAATTTAAAGCCTTTTTTAAAAGGACTTTTTGGTCTTTTTCCACCTTTTCTAACACCTAGATATATCAAAACGAAGCATAGAACTTCAGATCTATCCAAAGCATAAAAAATTAGGGTTTTCTCTCAAGATTAACCCTCAAGAGCAAGAACCAATTCCTTCTCCAATATTTCAACATATGTTATATAAATTGGGTGAAGATTCAAGGTTCCCAAGTCAAAAGCTTCAAGAACCCTCACTCAAGAGTACAAAAAAGAGTTTCAAGAAAGCTTGTCCATCTAAATTCGTAATCTAAGGTTGTAGGGTTTGAACAAGGACACTCTTTTCGTTCTTGTGACAAAAAATTATTTTATATTACAAAGATATATGATCTTACATGTTTTCTTATGGAAATGACGTATGGGTTTATACTGTATATTATTATTCTTGAGATTATAATGCATATTACTGACAATTTCCAGATTTCTATTTGATTTATGTTTCTTTATGATTTCGAGTATTAATTTTGATACGTCTTAACGTCAAATTGATATATGGGTCATTAAGCCCTATTTGAGATTGTAATTTTAAGAGCTTTTGTGCTATAAGCACCCATGATTTGAGTATTTTGAGTTTATTGAGAAAGTTTTGACCTTGATGGTCATAGTAGCTTTGAAATCCACTTCACTGAATGAGATTATAGATTTTATAGTTGGGTTCTTTATGAACCATGAGATTATTAAATTTGGATTTCCATGAGATGAGCATAGCTAATTAAAAAGGGAGTAGTATTTTGCACTATAACACCCCGAATCTGGTACCCAAAATGCTACACGGTGCCCATGATCCCGAAGGACCACAAGCTAACCCATAACTGATATCTATAAATAGAGCACTAAATAATAATAATAATATCGTAAATGCAGAAACATGAAGTGAAAGGCCATAAGTTTCAATACTAGTACATAGCTGAAAAATATGGTATAACAATGCCAAAACAACTGAGAAAATTGTCTGAACATACTGTAGTCTGAACACCTCTAAGCTGTCTGAATAAGGAGTTGATTGGACATGTCCCCAACTAACTCCAACTACCAAAATAAACTAAAAACTGAAATAGTAATGTGATCATCATGTTCTCGAAGGATGAGGAATCACTGCTAACTCTAATTGCTGAACTGGGATGCTACTAGTTCTGTGGAGCTTATGATTATAAACCTACGGTCTAAGACACCATAACGCAAATGTATCAGTACTTTGAATGTACTGGTATGTAAGTGAGGTAGGCTGAGTGCAATAGGTTCATATGCATAAACAATACTAATTGACTAACTAACATGAATGTGAGAATACAGGCATGCATACGTAACTGTAACTGAGAGCATGAGAGGACAAAATACTGAGTTCTGACTACTGAGTCTACTAACGTTGACATTTGAGTCACTGATGAGTAGGAAATCGATATTGTATTGACGAATACTAAGGGACTGATACTATGATATTGATATATGGATAACTGTGTCTGACAATTCTCATTATGAAGAACTGGTCTGGTTGACTGTATCTGACAGTCCTGAAGCTGAATACTAATAAGATGAGTCTGATAATTAATATAACTAATAACATGAGTGACTGTATCTAATAGTCCTAAATCTATAACTAAAATTGTAGGATGTATTCATCAAACTGACATGCCCTATACTAAGCTAACTGGGGTCCAACCTGTAACCCCAATAGGAAGGGTGTTAGTACCACGCCACTAGTAAAGACAACTACTGTGGAGTCAGTCCTAATCTAGCGGGTGATCCTTGGGATCAGTCCGATACATTTAAATGTGCTAATGGGTGATCCCTAATATGTCAGTTCTATCCATATCCAATGGGTGACATCTCATACCTACGCTGGCTACGTAGTTTTAGAACTTAAGGATTGCTTTTAGGCATCTTAGTTAGGCTCACTCGGTGCTGAATCCTACTCCCATATGAAAGACTCTGAACTGATTAACTGAGGTGAACTGATTAACTAAACTGAACAAATACTAGTGGTATTGTCTAGCAGAGCTAAATTGAATTTACTAAGTTTCGTTGACTAATGGAAAATACTGAGTTCTGAGGACTGATTGAGAGTACTGTAGTTACTGAGATTGACTAGGAATACTGAGGTTACTGAGTACTGAGATCACTGAGATTACTGAACTTCTGAGATTACTGAGATTTTTGGGTTTTCCTGAGTCACATGACTGACTGAGTTCTATGGATCAAGGCTTGACTGAGAGTATCATGAAAATATGACATGGCTCTAAGAACACAACTAATATTTCGAGTACAAGTAGCCCCAGGGATCGATGGAAAGAAAGTGACATAGCATGACTTACTTGAACACATGACTAACATCATAATCCATAATTCATATACTGAAGCACTTCATCAAACATATGATATGCATAAACTTGTACATAATTGGTAATTTCATGATATCATACTAGTTGGGCACTTTTCCTTCATATAGGCATTTAATAAAATTCATTGTAGGCATGGTACATATAAACATCATTATACAATAATTAAACATCATAATTCAACTCTAATTTCATCATCAGAGGGTTTAATCATAGGTTCACATGAATATATATCTATACAAATCAACTCCACAGAACATTGATCACCCAACATGGATTTGAATTTAATTGATCATTCTGACCATAAACAAAATAAACCCAATATGAAATTCATAAAGAAATCCATATACTTGATCTTAGAAAAGAGATTCTTGGGCTTCATGGATGAAAGGAGTCCATGAATGAAAACTATCCATACCTTAGCTTGTGATTCTACGAAGATTGATGGAGAGATTCTTGAAATTTGACTGTGAATTCCCTTGGAATTGAACCTTCTATGAAAACCCTAGGGCTTGTTCTTGAGATTTTTAGAGAGTAATTGAGTATAACTTACTGAATTATGGTCAAATCTCATGTTATAAGGCTTATATAGGGTGGAAAATTAACCCTTTTAACCCTAGGACATGTACTTATTTTATAATTTTTTTTTTCCAATTTTCATCCTTGCCGCGATGCGCCATTATCTTGCCCTAGTCACTGGAAAGTGACAAATGGGAAATTGCACGGTGGCGCGACACGGAGCTATCACGTTGAAAACTTATCTGTGACCTGGAAGTTTGGTGCGACGTGTTACTATAGCGGGGCAACACTAGAAATTGACAATTTCCATATGAGCTATCTCCGCGACGCACTGAAGGCTCAGGTGATACACTGTCTCACTAAAAAGGCTCTAACTCTTCACCCGGATGTCGAATTTGGGTGAATTTGGTATCAATGGATATATTATTCTCTTTCCCCACATGATAAAAGTGAAAATATTAAAAATACCATGTTTACAAAAGTGAATTCATGTTTCAAAGAAAGCTTCTAACATTTTTGGGAAACTTTTCAGTCTTGGAAAAGTATGGGATATTACAATATCTCCCCCTTGGAAACATTCATCCTCAAATGAGACTGAGTGAGAGGGAAACAATACAAACTAACATACATACTAAACATGAATAATTGGAATATGATCTCATGACTAACATGACTTACGACTAAATATAACATGCTGATCATGCATATCTAATGCATGACTAATAAGCTGACTTCATGCATATCTGATGCATGGCTGATAATTGACAAAAGAGTACATGACTGAATATTCTAATGAAATGAATTTCTCTCAGTAAGAATGCATGTCTAATGCATAATTACATGCATGAACTGATATATGAATGCATAGCTGAATATGCAAGCGTACTTAGTATTAAGTTTGTGATGGGGATCTGAGCAGGGAACTGAGTAAGTTTAAAAAAACTGTTACATGACTGATAAGCACTGATGACACTATGATTATGCAAGAAGTATGCATAAACTGGAACCCATAACATGACTGAGGCTGCAATATGATACATACACTGAATTTTGTGAACATAACTAAGCCTCTGAATACTTGGCCCATAGCTGAGGTTGGGACTTTGAGGGTCAAGTTATGATTACCCTCTATTAAAAACTAGATTTCTTATGGGAAGAGAAACTTAATTTAAGACATGAGAGCATTGGGGAACAATGGGATATCTCCCCCTTGGGTCACTATGTCCCTCTAAGAACGGTCACCTTACTAAGATACTGGGGTGATGCACAGGGCATCCATGGACTGATTCATGACTAAATAACTCATACTAAAAATATTAAGCAAAAATGAGAGAAAGAGGTCTAACAATGCATATCATGAGTAAGAAGGACCTATAACATACCCGAATCTATGTCGAGGGAAATTCCTTTATCAGGGTAAGTCTGAAGAGCATAAAACCTGTTCTAACGCTAACCACTAGTGGTACTAGAAGTGACACCATGCTGGTGCAAATCTACATTCCCGCATCCTGTGGCCTGGCTTACCACATCTATAACATACCTCACTTCCCTCTGTACATACACCTAGGTGATTATTAGCACACTCTTCTCAAAGCGGATAGGTAAGACTCCTGTTCTCACTACCCTAAGCATCAGAACCTAGGGACCCCTCACGACTGTCATTTCTGAACTTGGGTACTAGAGCACTAGCTAAAGATGGAGCTGGGACAGAAAGTTTATGACTATGCTGAGTATGGCTACCACCTCCTATCTTAGGCTGAGCAAAGCTAAAACTACCTGACTTTGCCCTCTAATTCTACTTTTCCTTTATCTTAATCTTTTGCTTCTCTATCTACTGAGCATGGGTCATATGTCTGCCTAAAGTCATGTCATTATTTATCATGGCAGATCTGCACTTATTAACCATGCTTTCATTAACCCCTGACACAAACTTACTCATTTTGACCCTACAAGCTGTAACCACATGAGGGGCATATCTGGCTAATTTAGTAAACTTAAGAGAATACTCTTTCACTATCATATTTCCCTACCTGAGGTTGATGAACTCTAGCACCTTGGATCCTCTTAGCTCTAGGGGAAAGAATCTATCAAGGAACGTGGAAGGAAACTCTTCCCACTAAACTAGCCCTGTATCATCTACCCTCTTTGACTACCACTGCTTAAACCAAGTGTGACCAACATCCTATAACTGGTATGTAACTATCTCAGCACTCTCAACAATAGTTACCCCATGATGTCAGTCACCTTCTGAACCTTATTTAGGAATTCCTAAGGGTCCTCATCTGACTTAGACCCTAGAAAGGATGGAAGGTTCATTTGGATAAATTCTTGAATCCTGGCTGCAGCTGAATTGGTCACAGGATTGGCTGAAAGGACAACTGGTCATTAAATATAAGTAACAACTAACTGAGCAAGAGTAGTGAATGTGGCCTTCAACTTTGCATAAGAAACATGATCACCTAAAGGTTATTCGGGCTAAGGGGCTGACTATTTTCTATTTATTCTTTTAGGAGGCACGTTTAATAGAAGAAAAGGAGAAAGAAATTAGAATGAGAGATTGACTTGAGATTTTGCTCACTAGCACAACATGAATACTGAAATAAGGGAAACTGTTCCTAAAACATCTCATAGCCTCCTGCACATAAGTGTGGTGCACAACACACGTATGTACAAGAATATACTAGATGCAGCTTTTCAGACTTCCTAGGACACTAGTGCATCTTAGGCTTTGATACAAAGTTTGTAACACCTCAAACCTAGTACCAGGAATGCTACATGGTGCCTATGACCCCGAAGGACCACAAGCTAACCCATGACTGATATTTGTTAATTGGGCACTGAATAATAGTAACAATATCTTAAATGCAGAAACATGAACTAAAATGCCATAAGGTTCAATAATAATACATAATAGAAAAATATGGTATAAAAATACCAAAACAACTGAGATAATTATCTGAATATATTGTAGTTTAAAATCCTCTAAACTGTCTGAATAAGTAGTTGATGGTACATGTACCCAACTAACTCTAACTATTAAAATAAACTGAAAATTGAAATAGTAATATGATTATCATATCCTCGAAAGATGAGGACTCACTGCTAACTCTGA
This sequence comes from Capsicum annuum, assembly GCF_002878395.1. Taxonomy (NCBI): domain Eukaryota; kingdom Viridiplantae; phylum Streptophyta; class Magnoliopsida; order Solanales; family Solanaceae; genus Capsicum; species Capsicum annuum. Next base: position 74,371,305 of record NC_061116.1, read on the forward strand.
TCACTGAATTGGGATGCTACTGGTTCTCTGGAGCTTGTGCTTTTAAACCTATGGTATATGACACCATAGCGCAAATGCATCAGTACTTTGAATGTACTAGTATGCAAGTGAGGTAGGCTGAATGCAATAGGTTCATATAAATAAATAATACTAACTGATTGACTAACATGAACGTAAGAATACATGCATGTATATGTAACTGTAACTGAGATCTTGATAGGACTGAAAACTGAGTTGTGACTACTGAGTCTACTGACATTGACATTTAAGTCACTGATGAGTGAGAAACTGACACTGTATTACTAAATACTAAGGGACTGACACTATGTTACTAATACATGGATAAATGTCTTTGACAGTTCTGATTATGAAGAACTAGTCTGGTTGACTGTATCTGATAGTCCTGAAGTTGAATACTAATAACATGAGTTATTATAACTGATATAACTAATAACATAAGTGATTGTATCTGACTGTCCTGAATCTATAACTAAAACTGTGGGATGTATTCATCTAACAGACATGCCCCATACTAAGCTAACTGGGGTCCAACGTGTAGCCCCAGTAGGAAGGGTGTCAGTATCGCACCACTGGTAAAGAAAAATGTTGTGGAGTCAGTACTAATCTAGCAGGTGACCCCTGGGATTGGTCCTATACATTTAAATTTGCTAACGGGTGATCCCTGAGTATGTCAATCCTATCCAACGGGTGATATCTCGTACTTACGCTGGCTACGTAGTTCTGGAACTTAGGGATTGCTTCTAGGGATCTTATTCCTATCTAGTGGGTGAGTTCCCATCCCTAGGCTTGCTTGGTGCTGAATCCTACTCCCATCTGAAAGACTCTGAACTGATTAACTGAGTTGAACTGATTAACTGAACTGAACTGATACTAGTGGTATTGTCTAGCGGAGCTAAACTAAATTTACTGAGTTTCATTAACTGACGAAATGTACTGAGTTCTAAGGACTGACTGAGAGTACTGTAGTAACTGAGATTGACTGGGATACAGAGGTTACTGAGATTATTGAGTACTGAGATCACTGAGATTACTGAACTACATAGATTACTGAGATTCTAGGTTTTCCTGAGTCACTGACTAAGTTCTATGGATCATGGCTTGACTGAGAGTATTGTGAAAACATGACTTGGCTCTAGGTGCACAACTAATAATTCGGGTGCAATTACCCCCAAAACTCGATGGAAAGAAACTGACATAGCATGACTTACTTGAACACATGAGTAACATCATAATCCGTAATTCATATACTAATGCACTTCATCAAACATATGATATGTATAAACTTGTACATAATTTGGGATTTCATGATATCATACTAGTTGGGAACTTTTCCTTTATGTAGGCATTTATTCAAACACATGGTAGGAATGGTACATATAAACATCATTATATGATAATTAAACATCATAATTCAACTCTAATTTCATCATCCTAGGGTTTAATCATAGGTTCATATGATATACATCTATACAAATCAATTCCACCCAACATAGATTTGAATTCAATTGAACATTCTCATTATAAACAAAACAAACCCAAGATGAAATTCATAAAGAAATCTTTAAACTTGAACTTAGAAAAGATATTCTTCGGCTTCCTGGACGAAAGGAGCATGAATAAATACTATGCATACCTTATCTTGTGATTCTACGAAGATTGACAGACATATTCTTAAAATTTGATGGTGAATTTCCTCCGAATTGATCCTTCTATGAAAACCGTAGGGCTTGTTCTTGAGAGTTTTTGAGAGTAATTGAGGATAAATTGCTGAATTATGGCCAAGTCTCGTGTTATAAAGATTATTTAGGGTGGGAAATTGACCCTTTTAACCCTAGGACACGTACTTAATTTTTGAAAAAATTTCTTGATTTTCATCCTTGGTACGACGTGCCACTATCGCGCCAAGTCACTGGAAAGTGACAAATGGGAAATTGTATGGTGGCGCAACGTGGAGCTATCACGTTGCCACCTTGTGTAGGACCTGGATGTTTGTCGCGATGTGCTACTATCATGGAGCAACACTGAAAATTGACAATTTCCATTTGAGCTATCTCCGCGATATGCTAAAGGGTTAGGTGATACACTGTCTCACTAAAAAGGCTCTAACTCTTCACCCGGGTGTTAGATTTAGGCAAATTTGGTATCGATGGAAAGCTTACTCGATTTTCCCACATGATAAAAAGTGAAAATTTTAAAAAGACCACATATACAAAAGTGGATTCATCTTTCAAATAAAGCTTCTAACATTCATGGAAAACTTTTCAAGCTAGGAAAAGTACGGGGTATTAGAAGCACCGAGTTGTGTAAGTTACTATGGTTTCATACCCCAAAATACGTGCCACCACAAGATTGAGATTTATGGGTTTGAGGCCAAGATAGTGATCACTAATTTGAGGTTTACTCCATGGAAAGAGTATGATGCCTCTCCCCAACGTGACATTTCTTCCTTAGGAGGACAAAACATTGGTCTCTATGTAGCTCCCATAGTGTATGTCGGTTAAGAGAACCTCCCTAATAGTAAGATTTTCAGAGTAGTTTCTTAAATTATATTTTCCCTTGAAGAAAGTATTTTCCCCTATTAGTAAATGTAAATAATAAGTTCCTAAAGTACAGTATTTTTCTTTGAGATGAGTTATTTTCCCTAAAGCTTTGAAAGATATCCTATTTAGTAAAAATTTTTAGATACCAAGTGCAAAAGCTCACAAATTTATTCAGATATTCTTTTACTTGAGATTTCAGTTTTAAAGTTAAGAGTCTTAGTTTTCAGATACAGAGGTAAGCACTTTACCACTTATTCTATATCTTTGAGAAGGGAATAGACTATAGATTTCAGAAATAAGTATATTGACTCACGAGATTTATACTACGTGTTCCATTATTCATAATTTATGAGATTTACTTTTTTTGAGTTGTTCAAGCTATGTGAGTCAGTTATATCAGCATGTATGATTTTTATGAAGATTGATGATATTGTTGTTTTAATTATTGCATACACCCCCATATGCTCAGTACATCGTCAAAGTACTGATCCATATATACGTTTGTATGATACATTGTCTCATAATATAGGTTCAGGTGCTTAGTCTCAGCCGTGACAGTGATTCTCGAGTACCTTCGCTAACCCTCTATAGTTGGTGAGTCTTCATGGTTTGAGGTCCTATTTCTTAGATTTTCAATTTTTATATCAGTTGTTATTACTTTTAGTTCAGTCGAGTTAGTTGGGGGTTTGTCCTAATGACTTTCTAGTTCATTAGAAAGTAGAGGCTCGTCGGACTAGACTAGTAGTTAAATTCTAGATTTTCAGTAATGATTTCTTAGATGACTATTTCAATTACTTCAGTTCAAATTTGATATGATATAGTATTCTTGCTCAGTTTATTAATCCTAAAGTAAGTGTTAGAGGTAGTAGCAGGCTAAAAGGGTTAGCTTGGGGCTACTTGTATCCTTAAGCACCGTTTGACATTTTGGGATGAGATTTTGGGGCATTACAATGACTAAGTCAATTTCACCAAAATTATGATTTCAAGATAGCCTAAATATCTCAACTAACCCAAATATTTTCAATAATACCCCCAACACCTAAATCCCACACCATAGCTAGAATAATATAATACTCATACTATGAGATATCTCAATCTATAAACAGAGTAAACCTAGCCTACCTAGACACCAAAGAAAAGCTTAAAAAATTTGCTGAACCACTGGTTTTTCTTTGTGAGAAGCTTTCACAAAATGACACGTTATAAAAATTACAACCTACTTATCAAAATTAGAATAATAGTACCCATATTATACTATGGTACTTTGGGTCCATAACTACGTAAGAATCCCTTGGGGCCCCATTTGCAATATTACGATTTAGAAACAAAGAAAACATCTGTCTATGCTCAAGGGACATTAACGCTAAAAAATATATGAATTTTGAATTGTACCAAGATTTTAGGGATTTTAGAATAATATGGAGGAATTAACCATGAACATAATGGAATCTTACCTAAATTAAATGAATAATTGTATAAATTAACTTTATCAAAGCTCCACAATCACCCACAATTAATTCTCAAAAGAATTCCTACTTTTTAGGGTTCAATAATATAGACAATGGGTGAATATGGTTTATATTAGGCTAACTGGGATATTTATACCCTTCCCAGGACTCGCAATATCGCTTAAGTGGAGTGTCGATTAAGCGACACTCGCTGTCTCAACATAAATGGCATATGAGATGTTGGTATCACTTAGTCGGCATTGTTTTCATAACACACACTTCACTTATGTGATGCAAGTGGGCCAAGATAGGTAAAGTAAGTGATCGGCTGGTCGCGTACGCAATGCACCAGACATTAGTTGAGACTTAGAAGTCTCTGCCAATCCCTTATGTAACACCCTAGATTTTTGCCTCTAAAAATTTCTTGAGGTTTGCACTTACTATTAAGACTATGGCTCACTTAATGAGTTGTAAGGTCTTTTTACAGGTTGCAGGGCTCGGGTCATAGAGTGTCCAGTGAGGGCTACCTATATTTTTTGTGACTATGACTAGGATGTCTTGAGTCATAATGACTCTGTATGGGTTGTAGGGTGATTTTCGTATCCAAACAAGAGTAGGTAAATAATGTCACTATTGTGGTTATGACTAGGAACCTACAAGTTATAAGGTTTGTGTATGAGTTTTTGTGATGAATCGTAACCTGACATCACTAGTCAGAACGTGACTCATATTCACTAGAGATAATTTTTCCTGTGTTTTAATTAGGGGAACTTTGGACATTTTGGTGACACCCCGTATGTTGCATGTACTTTTTCTATTTATATGTAACTTGGTATAGCCTTGTGGTAGGTAATGGATGAGATTTATTATGTAAATATTAATGGTGTAGATGAATTCTAGACGCTGCTTCTACCTTTTTATGTGACATGATAAAGTTAACATCGATACAACTATTTAACTTAGAATCGTAAGTCGGTATTTGAATCTAATGTTTAAAGTGATCAGGTGTGTGCAAATTGTATGTTAGATTAAGGTGATTAGGAGCTAGAAATGGAATGAAATATTGGGGTACTTGCTTAACTTTATCAAGCTAGAAGGTGAGTCACCTACTTCGGTTATATGAGGCAAGTTAATGGACGAAGTCCATGAATTAGATTTGGACCTTTATTAGTATACTTATTTGGGCCCAAATTAAGTAAAAGAAGGAGGAAAATAGAGAAAAGGCCCAACGCCCAAATCTGCCAAGGCCTAAACATATTTTAGAACAACTAAGAAATAAAAAAAGTAGGTGTATCACCTACTTTGACATTTTGAGCTGCTTGAACTCCTTAAGTAGGTGAATCACCTACTTGGACCAATTTGATTAAATTTGTGGTCCAAAATCAGCTAAGTGGATGGCCAAAATTAGGGACTTTATAAGGCCAAATTGCTGGTCATTTTCCCTCATTCTTATGTCATAAAAAAGGGTTACTTCACAAATTCTCTCTATATTTTAAAAACAATAAAGAGCAACCCTATTTTCCTTTCTAGTGTTCTTGAAGAAGCCCCAACCCCAACCCCATCCTTTTCAAAGCAAGGTAAGTGAAAACATTTATGTCTTAATTATCTCAAGGAAGATTAGGAAAACATTCTATAAGTGCTTAATTATTAATTCATGGAAGAATATGGAATAAGCTACTTGTTTATTTTTTCTTTGTTATTAAGAGATTTCTTTTCTTCGTTGGTTTAAAGTGTGAAGGAAAGTTAAAGTTGAAGTTCTTGAGGAGTTCAAATTAAAAGAATAAGTTGCAGAATTAAGGTAAGATGATTCCCGCATTTTGTTCTCCTTATGCATGAATTTAAGAAAGAATTATGGATGTGTTGTTATTGAGAACTTAAGGGATGACGAGTTCATTAATTGATTGCTACAATAAAATGGATTTGTGACTTTGTTGTGAGTTTTTTTGTATATATATGTTATGGGATACAAGGTTGATGTTGGAGAAAAGTGTGACTAGTTTTAATTGAAATATAAAAGAAAGGTGTGGTGGTACACCACCTAACTAATTATTGTATGTGCTTACTGTCCAATCTATTTTGCGTATTGTTTGGAGACTGTAATGAAGCTGAGGTGCTTTCGGTGAATCTTATAAGAATATGTATGGTATGTGGGTATAATGGGAGGAGAAAAGGGGTAAAATAAACCCTTGATTGATAGATTAAGTACTTATAGGTAGGTTACTATTTTGGTAAAGTTAAGGAGTCCAAATGTGTTGATTGGTTGCTAATACTAGTTTACCATATATTCCATTATAGGTAAGTAATCTAAAAGGTGAGAAGTGAAGTTGGGTTAGTTTCGGAGTTATGTAACTAGGTATGTAAGGTATACTCTATTCTACACTCTTTGGCATGAAATGAGACATTTGTTCCATCAAGTAAGCTTCCAAGGTGATCATATAACAAGTGATACATAATAGCATCACATTACACTCCATGCAGCGAATGACGTTGATCCCACTCTCTAATGTGTTAAAATACCTCAATACATGCTAATTATTAAACCTGCACATCTATTTTCACTAGAAAATTTAAGAAGTTCTACATTTACTCAAATAAGACTCATGTGTATTTTCAGCTCCTAAACACTTCATTTGTGTGCCAAAAACTCCCTACCTCATTGTTATTGCATTAAGTTCCCATTTACATATCGCTTTTTGGTATAATATTATTTCAAGTTACCATAATGTATGACCACCAAAGTAACAATCTCAAAGTCTAAATAAACTAAGTAACGTAAATCTGTAAAATGAGTGGCAGCTTAGGGGCATAAGCCTTGCATGGGCCGATTGTGAAACCTTTATATATGGGTGGAAGCTCAGGGATATAAGCCTAGAATGGGCCAATCCCAATGTTCTTATGTGGGTGGTAGTTCAGGGGTGTTATCCTAGCATGGGCCGATCCCGATTTATCTATTTAAAACTAATTAGCTGGTCATTTTCATTATATGGATTACAAAGATTTTGAAGTAAGAAAGGTAAAAAAAATGAAGAAAAGAATGTAATGTACGTCATCCAAAAAGTATATATAAAGGTGGTCTACTAGTACTACTTATACACTTGTATTTGATTTCTGTTGAGCTCTTGTATCATGTGGTGTTACCTTTTACCTTACATATTCAGTACATATCTTCGTGCTGACGTCCCATACAGGGGACCTATATTTCATGCTGCAGGCATAGGAGTTTCAACTAATACACCTCACAAGTATGAGCATAGGCTATTCAGTGACTATTGGTGAGCTCCAGCTTGATTCAGGGCTTTCCGAGTCTATTCCATATATTTTGGTATTGTGCAGTAGTTAAGAGTAGGGTGAGGGTTTATCCCGACCCTAACTGGGTCTATGTATCTTTTAGTGACTTTGTAGACTAATGTAAAGTTAAACATGGTAGTGTCTTGTCTTTTAGATGTGGTGTCCCAAACGGCCAAGTGTTGTATGTATAATTTTGTTCTTGCCTACATAGTTATTCTCATCGATGCATAATATCATGTTTGTTAGAACCTTTGGTTGTTATATTTAAATTCATCAGAAGTACTAGGTTATGGATTAGTTCTCTCAGGACTTTACGACTATGGGTGTTTGTCCACCCAAATAGGATTTGAGGTGTGATAAAAGTTGTATCAGAGCAGATGTAATACCCCGCCTGTTTCATAAGCCTAAATTTATCTTTTTAGCAAATAGGAAAGACTTATAAAGTGAATGATGTTTAAACTATGCTATATTTCCCTAATTTCTTCTTTCTATCATGTGGATATTTGAATAAGTTTTCCATCTATACCAATTTTGTTAAAATCGGAGATCGGAGGAAGAAGTTATGACTATCTGAAGTCCTTGTCGTGAAATGTCATTATTTAGACCATCAGCGCATCACGAAGATGAGTAATATCCCAATTGTCACTTTCTAGTAAGAATCTATGATATTACCGGATCACGCCAAGGCTCAGTATTAGGATTGTCAAACTAAGAACATCATCATGCGAAGGTGGTACACACTTGAAATATAGTCAGAAATCCTTTGCTTTAATCATGAAAAAAGTGAAAATGTCACAAAAGATTTGACTAAGGGAAGCACCAAGAGGTAAGGAAACCACAAAGGTCATAATGGCATCACTAGAGACAAAAGGAAGGATTGTCTTTACCCTAGGAGTCATAAGACACAATTGCTTCATCACCTCCTTAAAAGATCACATCAAGAGGGGTGCCTTAATAGAAATTAAAATCCATGAAGAACATAAACCATTGTCCCTCGAATAAGTCGACCAACCATCAACTATCCTACCCCACGTACGACCATTCCATAACTATCATGGAAGTCAGCATAAGAAAAAAGATAGTATATAAAGGAATCAAATCTAAAGGTATCATCCAAGGTGCTATTATCTATGAGAATGCCATTTATCCCACAAAACTTAGCTCGGGATGTGGACAAGGGCGACAATAAAGTATTTAAGCACCTACATATTCTTTATTTTAGGCAGATGATAACATACGATGTAGATTCAACAAGATCATGAATATCATCATATGCATAAAGGTAATTAAGACAGGTACTAAGGAGACTTTTATCGTCAAAGATATATTCACAAGTAGGAACACATAAGTAGAGAAAAAGACATTGTATGAACGTAGGACATCTCCTTTTCCATCAACTTCCATAGGGAAGGTATTCCATCAAGGGAGCCATGCAATTAGGGAGATTAGAGAAACTACTATGCAATAAATCAATCCAAGACAAGTAGTTTTTCTAAGAACTTTATTTCCCTCTACTAATGATGTCAAACATGCTCCTAAGAGTCCCACAAGATACTTCAAATTGTCCAACTTTATAAAGGTGACAAGAAGTTTTTAACATCCTTGGACTCTTCCACAAACAGAAATTCAACTTGGCATCCACAAGTTAGGATTCATGCAACATAAACACAAGTGTGTCAAACACGGATGCACATTTAGTAGCATTAACCCAAGGAAACAATGACACTTTAGCTCTTAGGTTTTCAAGAATGACACTTTGCTTTTCATGTAGACCAAGCAATAAGTTGGGTGCGACAACATCACCATTTCCATATTTGGCAATGGGGTCAAATGGAAAGAGTAGCCATAGAGACAAATATAGACAACACTCCCATTCCCCATAGGCTTCACCCAAACCATAAGATATGTTCTCTACAATAGCACACATATCATCAAAAGGAAATAGAGAGTGGAGAAAGGTATCACTCAAGTTAACTTCAACTAAGGTGTCCTCATGTATGTACTCACCACTAGTTTCAACATCATCACCATGAGTACTATCAACAATAAGGTCACACATAGTAGAAGAAGTAATTTCCAAACAATGGATGCCTTCTCTTTATATGAAAGTACCCTCAAGTATACACATACCACCACCAAACTCAAAGGAATTATTATTTAAGTCTTTACAAGAAGCAAGCAATTCATCCTCATAGTCATCAAACATTGGTGAGGTGTCATACAAAGGATCACTGCCATAATCAATTTTCAAGGAACAATCACTTATTGGGTTTCTTAAGGATTCAAGAAAATCAAAATTATCATCACCCAATTAATTATCTCTTTCTAAGACCACACATTCCTTTCCCTTAAGAGTAATCTTATCTTCCAAGAAGAGATTTCTATCTTTAGGAGGAATATTTTTACACCATAGTGGGTTAGCATATAGGTTATAACTTTCAAGACAAGCAATACCTTCAACTTCATTCTCACCACTTGGTTTATTAGGAGTTAACTCATCATCTTCAAACAAGATATTTTCCATAAAAATAGAAGGATATATCCATGAAGAGGATATAAAACATGCAAATCTATTCCCTAAAAGATCATTATCAAGTATTAAAGATGTTTCAAGCACATGATTATCCCTATGAGAAAAATTGAGAGTAGAACGTTCACTAGAGATCATGCTAAAGGGCTCAGTTCTATTCATTTGATCAACATTTTCAACATTATCACTCACTTGAGATCCATTAAACACATCACACACATCCTTAAGTAGTGGACAAATTTCACACGTAAGTTGATCAACACAATTCCCAAGAGATGGTGTACTATCATTCAACACATTGGCTTTAACACAAGGTGGACATATATTGATCTTGCAAGAAGAGTCAATTCGGTCATCAATAGGATCAACTAGTATACCCACACTCACAATATATACATCATCATCAAGGAGCAAAGAATCAATAGATGATGTGCTATCATTGAACACAATGGCTTAAAAATTAGGTGAACTTAAATTAATCTTACAAGAAGAGTCAATTCGGTCATCAATAGGATTAACTAGTGTACCATACTCACAATAAGTACATCGTCAACAAGAGGCAAAGAATCAATAGACTCATAAATAGGCAAGCTACTACTCACACTCAATGGGCTACTAGCCACACAATCATCTTTCATATGCACAAAAGTGTAAGATTTAGCTATTTTACCTTGAAGTTCTTGAGTATATTAGTCTTCACCTTGTAGTATGTCATGGTAACCCACTTGTTCCTTTGGGATGCTCTCATCACATGGGAGTTTGTCAATTCTTCTCCCTTGATTCATCTATTCATCACTTAAAGAAGCATGGTAGTTTTGAGGAGTGGAGTGATTGGAGTTCTTTTGACCTTCCACACGTACCAACCTTTCTATCAAAGTAGACATCCTCCTTTCATTGATGACAACTTGGTTTCTAGCCTATAAAAACCCATTTGTATTTTTTCCATTTCTTGCGAAAGAACATCAAGATGGGCCAAAATAGCTTTTTTCCCATGGTAACTAAGAAAAGACACTAAAAAAAAACAACAAACTATGTTAGTTCAAAATAACTCACCATACTCTCACTCTTAGATTTTACCTCACACTTGGCTTCACAAATGTTAAAAGTGAGCTTGTACTTCCTGAGTAATTGAGAGATAAGTCTACTTTTTATTCGAGTAGATTTTTGCTTGAATAACTCGTGGAAATCTTGTTAGGACTTGAACCAACAAAACACAACAAATTCAAAATAAAAAAAGCACACAAAGAACGAAAACACAATAGAAAGGAATTTAAACTAATTCTTAACCTAGTAGATAGTTACTAGTTTGCCAATTAGTGATAGAATCAACAAAAATACAACTAAGAAACAAGAATAAAAACTAAGAATCCAAAAATTTGTGCTAAAAATATGGGTGTGCAAGGTTCTGATGTGGCAGCTTGTGATTGAATGATAATTTACAATTTTTTTTGTGTTCTTCACTTTGAGTTATGGCCAATCTTCAATCCCAAGAGTGTATATTTGGTTTTGGGGGGAAATTGCAAGGTTTTTGGACCCTTTTCAAGCTTCAAATGAATTTGAATTGAATTGGTCCCCCTTTGTACTTGCACTTGTACTTGCTCTTGTACTTGATTATTCCTTCTCTTTTGTTGTTTTCTTTCATTTGGATGACTAGGAAGGTGCTTGGAAATTTCCTCGAACAAGTATTACACTCTTTACTTGTTTTTCAAGATCAAATACCTACTTTGAATATTCTTACACTGTAAGATATGAAGATGAGGAAGAACACCAAGAACATTCAAGTGTTGACCAACGTTAACAACAAGGAAAATCACCTCCAAATTTAAATTTTCTTGAAGATCTAAGGTCACTTTTCCAACCCAAATATAAATATCACAAAATTAGTCCAAAATGTCACAACCACAATAGCCAAAAATATGAACCACCCTCAAATAGCTTCACACGCAAGCTCAAAATGGTGGAGGTTCAAAACACCTACGATTTAGGTTAAATATTAGATATAGACTCTATTAATGCTAGGGAACAAGGATATAGCACTAGAAATTCACAAACACACAAAACAAAGTAGATCTAATATCTAAAATTCTGTACAAACACAAAAACGTGAACCACAATTTTTCTTTTTTGATTTTTGGATTTTTGACACTTTTTTGTGTTGATTTTCTCAAGGTAACAACAATCCAAGACTTAGAATTGTAGGAACAGTTCTAAAACATGTCTCTTGATAGCAAATGAAAAGGACAACAACCTATATGAACTGAAATTGAACCTAAACAAAGGAGATGAAGAAGAGATAAACACTAAAGTGGCAAACACAATCGGATAAAGAGGCAAAACACAAACAAATGCATAGAAAGAAATATAGATAGTGAGACACAAACTATTACAAACCTTAGGAACTAAAGTGTGTATCAAACACTAAAACCCTCTCAGATCCACAATAGCAACACCACACTTTTATGTTGACAGAAAAGGGACTCAATCTTCCCCAAAGCACCAACATTTCTAAGTCAACTTTCAACCCAAGTAAATCCACACTCAAGGATGCCTTAGTTTCAATTATGGATTTTAAAAGCCCTACACTACAAAAACTCTCTCTCAAGAGAATTATATTTCAATAACATTCCATAACTAATGAGAAATAAGCCTAAGGAAGTCTATTTATAGATTATTACATAAAATACCAAAATACCCATAATGAAAAGGGGCTCCTATTTCACTATTTTCATTGTCACAATAGAAGTGTCAAGAAATGACACAAAAAGACTATTGCAACCTTAAAGAAGGGTGGATATGGAGTGTCTCTTGAGAATGTTAATTTTCTAAAACACCCTTAATGAAGGTGTTCTTCAATGCTCCAAGGTCGTGGCTTCAAAACGTGGGATCCCTTAGGACTCTCGGGTAGGCATTAAGGCAAGCTCCCAAGCAACCTTCCACATATGACATTGCTTTTTGGTATGCTCAAAATGGGTCCTCCATACATATTCTTGTGTCCTGAAGGTGACCAAGTCTTGAGTCTTTGGGTGTTGGCCTCCAATAATGTCTTCAAAAGATAAGATGACCATTTGGTTCTTATCACATAACCCTCACTCTGCCCCCACCCACTTCTTCTCCAAAATACATACATGAAAAAAAGAAAAAAAACATATCACTCGAGCAACTCAAAGCATGAAAAACCATATATAAATAAGAGAAACGTGATACAAAATCTGACTAATAAGACCTACCATAATATTTTTGGTGAGAATGGTAGATGTTTTTATAGAATCTTAACATCAAACCCCACCCTTTTTTTTATAATTGTGGTCCAGGGTTGCTGTCACACACCTTAATTAATTACATAAGAGACCTTCCAATTCCCACCAAAAACACATACCAAGTAACTCAAAACACCACTCTTAAAGCAAGATGTCTATTTGACTACCCTATAGAATTTTTTGTATTTTGCTAGTTCCCTAAATCTATGTATTAGAGAGCTAACACATCTCTTTTGTAATTTTTGCCTCTTTCTTTTTTCCATTAACGAATATACTCATATTCATTTAAAAACCAATACATAAAAGAATCAGAGAAACTCGCAAAACAAGGGATAACTTAGATGCCTAGTATCTACACCAAATAAGTAATTTCATAAACATGGGTCTTTTCATTAATCCATCATTCCTTTTTATTCTGCCCCCGCACCATACCCCCATAATTTTAAAAAGATAAGGCTCTGTTACACCCCGCCCAGCCCAGCCATATTTAGAGACTGCCTTACCCTATCCTGCATAGTAGTAAATTGGCCTCACCTTGTACCTGCTAAACCCCATTGCTATTCCTAGTAGCTAGATAATAGAGAGATGAGAATTAACCATCAAAAATTAAAAATTTTCATAGTAAATTATTGAGTTATACAAATTAAAACTATGACAGATTTCGATCGAATAAAGTAAGAAGAATATAAGAATAGCTCAAATAACTAAGAAATAAAACTAATTTTGAAAGAAAAGAGAATCTATAGATAGAACAAAAACCATACCACGAATTCGTGAGAGGATAAAATAGATATTAGGGCAAATTTTATTAGCTGCAATTAACTCAAGGAATTAAAGAAGCAATATGGAAAGTATCTCCCTCACTCATTAAGCATCTACAAAATAGTGCATATATTTAATAGAGCTCTAGGTAAATTTATGACCAGACGCTTTAAGAAATTTAAATATGTCGACAATGAATAGCAGTATACGGAGTATATGTAGAGAAAAGAAAAGGCACATATATTGTATTATACTAATTTACTAAAATAAGAAATTAAGGAAAAGGTGCATAAATTAGCACATGTAGTGAAATAAAAATAAATAATTAAATTTCTAATATTATCTTTTGGCATTAGTTTTTCCTGCTCAAAGCTCTAAATTACAATTTGGGACTAGTTAAAATATTTTTAGGGACTGAATTTTGTACCTTTGTAATAAAATACAATATTAAGGATCGGCCTATAATCTTGTCCTAATAGATCAATTTCTAAAGACTAGAATATTAATTAATCCCTAAATTTTGGTCCATATTAGATTTTGAGGAAAGAGGGGAAGGTTGCTTATGAGTTGGATTTCCTTTCAAGTTTGGGTTATGTTTGCTCGATTTTCTATTTTTTGGTGTTGAGGAAGTGCGTGGGTGATGATTCTTTGGTGGTGCCTATTGAGGATATTGGTATTTTAAATTCCTTGTCTTATAAGGAAGTCCAGGTGGATATTTTGGCTAGACAAGTCCATTATTTAAGGACTAAGGATGTGACTTTGGTAAAGGTTCTATGGAGGAACCATAATGTAGAAAAAGATACTTAGGAAGCTTTAGAGGACATTTATTCTAAGTAGCCATTCTGATTCCTCGAGTTGGATAATCGTGCTTAAGGTATGGGTTTTCCTAATTGCTTTTCCTTTCTGACTTTGTTAAAGAATTGTGGTTGTGATCTATTTTACAATCATAATAATAGATGCCTTGACTCCTCATTTGGGGATGAATTTTCCTGGGGAGGAAAGAGGGAGGGGTAATATAACACCCCATATTTTTGCCTCTAAAAATTTCTTGAGTTTTGAGCTAACTTCTGATACTACAGCTCACGTAATGAGTCATAAGGTCTCTTTATGGGTCATAGAATTTAGTCGTATAGTGACCAGTAAGAGCTACCCATGTTTCTGTTGTGGTTACGATTAGGATATCATGAGTTGTAATGACTCTTTACGGGATGCAGGGTGATTTTCATAGCCAAACCTGAGTAGGTGCCTAATGTCACTATTATGCTTACGGCTAGGACCCTATAGGGTTAACTGTAAGGAGTCCCCATGTGTCTGCCCAGACTATGAGTCATGG
This sequence comes from Capsicum annuum, assembly GCF_002878395.1. Taxonomy (NCBI): domain Eukaryota; kingdom Viridiplantae; phylum Streptophyta; class Magnoliopsida; order Solanales; family Solanaceae; genus Capsicum; species Capsicum annuum. The sequence continues at coordinate 74,386,484 of NC_061116.1, forward strand.
AGATGATAGGTAATCTGACTTCATGACTCATGAGATGACTCGTAGTCACTAGCAACAATTTTCTTGTGTTTTAATTGGGGCACTTTTGTCATTGCCATATTTCCACAATTGTGACTCATGACTTAAAAACACTTTAGGGTCATATTATCACTCCAAAAGCAGTCAAAATACACTTCTTTCAAATTCCTCAAAGAAAAAAAAAGGCCAGGGTTTTGTAAGGTTGATCACCTAGGGCTCAGAGGTTGATTTTCCTCCATAATTCCTAATACTTTCGAGAATATACCTCTCCCTTAAAACTTGTTTTACTTAAATTATGTGTTTAAATGGTTATTCATGTGGATTTGAATATGGATTTTGATTTGGGTAGAGTGCTTTCAAAGGATTCTTATTTGATTTGCATTCCCATGGTTTTAATGCAATTGTTCATTTTTTATTTACGTATTTTAACACCCATTGGGGTGCATGCGTAGGTGAATAGGATGGGAGTCAAGGTATTCCCACAATTTGATGATTTTGGTTTGGAATTTGATTTTCAAAATTGAGTTCCCTCAATCCACTTGCATAATTGGATTTTAAATATAGTTAATCTTATGATTTGTCTTGCCTCCCAAAACTATCGCATTGGATAAATGGTTAAATGGATAAAAAGGGTTTTTAACGTCTTGTTGGCCATCTTTTTTATTATAAACTTTATTTAATGAACAACGAGGATCAAGGAATTCCCCCAAGTTGATGGAATTGGTATGTCATAATTATAAGTTTGTAAGCATAATGGTACGATGATATATGTGGTTGATGCCTTAATGAATAATTCCTTTATTAAATGGATGGGTTATGTAAAATTTGTTTTGAATTAGTCCTACAGAGGATTGTGTATCTAAGCCGTAAAGGTGGAGGTCCCGAGGGAATGATATGGAAACCACGTTTCCTACTTGGGGGTTGGATTTTATGACCATGTACATAGTTCACACATTATATACATGTATACATTTTTAATGGTTACTAATGAGTGGTGATTTTACCACTAATTTGCACTCATCATTTGTGCACCTAACTTTATTTTGAATGAATAAATCAGAAATAATTGTGACTGAATGCACTAATATCTATATTTTGCAGGCATAAAGGTGGTAAGATGAAAAAATATGGATTAGAGATAAAAAAAAGGAATAATAGGAAGCAAAGATGTGAAGTTGAAGACCTGGAGTAGAACATGGCCTCACTTATCGCGACACGAGTGTCAGCCCATGATCAAGCCGAGTCAAGTAGGTCAAAGTTCCATGATCATATGGAATTGCCAATATTCGTTACATCGAAGTCAGATTAAAGATACTGCGATCGCAGCTTAGCAGGATTTCAGCCCAAGGGTAAAACTGTAAATGCATAAAGCTATCCCAAATTTTCACAACAAGAAAAGACTCAAACTGAAAATCAATCCATCATTCTAGAACCCTTCCTCCCATCCTTAGTTTAGGGTATTTGTAATTTCTTAGAGCTTGGAGATCAAATTTGTAATAATTTGAGCAAAGAAGACATTAGAGTAACTTCCAAGTGTAGATTTAGCTTTTTCTATTGAAGATTCATTTGAGTCTAAAGTGTGGTTTGCCCTCTCTTTATTTTTCCTATAAATAACTTTAATAGGCATCTTGATTTATTTGTTTTGATTATTATTATGATTTCCTAGATCTACCTTTTGGGATTATGTTTGTATAGGAAGCAATTGTGCATGGGTTATGATATATTTGTGTGGAATTTAGTTTGTTGATGATGGGTTCTATTGTTACTTAATTAAATAGGTAGGGATTTATGAGTGAAATACCTAAATGCCTAAATGGGTTTGTTAGGTAAAAGTCCCAAGATCTTGAAAGCCCTAGCCATCCTTGAAAGAGTGGTTTTGGGTGAACTTATGGAACCCACATCATCCTTGAAAGAGGGATGTGGGAAGCAAAACAATAGTAGATAATTCATGGGTGTATCTTGCCAACTTTTTACTATCTTGGATATAAGGGTGATTAGGTGGTTGACTATCCCTCGGGTTCTATCATAGAAATAGGGGTGCCTAATTAAGGTATTGAGTGGCTTTAATTACTTACTCGTTAGGTACTCGAAAGGGTCAACGAGTGAAATCTTTTTGTCTTTGTTCAAAAACTAGAATCAAGGACTTTAAACCTAGCCCACCATATCATCAACTAGAATTTGCATCGAATCATTACATACCTATGCATATCTTGCCCCAAGGTTAGCATAGTCCCAAGATCCGTTCCTAATTGATTACACTATAATTATTCTTAGTGTCAAATTAGTCCCTTAGAATCCCAAGAATTACTTTCACATTTGAAAACATCTAAAAAAACCCAAAATATTTTGTACTATAGGTTTGAATTTAGTTAGTAACTCTTAGTTCAAACCTACACAATCGCCACTAACATTGTTCTCAACTCCTGTTGGATAAATATATTGACAACGACCGCCTTGTACTTAAACTGACATGTAAAGTTGAGCGTTATCAAAAATGACACCGTTGTTGGGGCATAATTTGGTGTATTGAGTTAGTTTTGAATTTTAGTATACTTGCTTAAATTCAAACTCATAAATATTGGTTTGTTATTTTCTTCTGTTTCTTTTGTTTTGTAGATTTTTAGTTTTGTGTAATTGTTACTATAGAAACTTAGAATAAATATGACTTTGGTAGTTGGAAATCCTATCTTGATGACCCAAGTCCATATTGTGACGATTCCACTTTCTGCAAGACTGTAGATATGCTCCCCGGGAAGAGATATGTGAACCACCTCAACCCTATTTGGAGCATGATTGTTCCTTATATGGTGATCTAGATAGACATCAGAGCCATTGCACAAATGCCCACTCTCCTTAATATGCTAACCCGATTTCTCATTTTTATTATGATTTTAATAGGTATTTTAAGAAGAAAAGCAAAGAATAAAGCACGGGAAATAGTGACATTGAAGCAATACTTCAATGTATATTAGATTTGACAACAACGATGGAGAAGGAAGCTGCTCGTATACTTTAGGAGTTTGGAGAGGAAATCAAGAAGATAGAAGATGTGGGCATGGAAATAAGTCCTTCAAACACCATAACCATGCCATTCTTCTAAATGAGCTTGACGTTGAAGAATCCTCAGTGATTTTCTAACCAACCATACTATCAATAGAGAAAGATGCCGAAATAAAGAAAAAGGTGTTATATTTGGAATAATAATTTAAGCAAATTTCTTATAAATAATCTAGCCTGTTTCGGGGTGAGAGTGCTAATATGGATGAAATTCAAAAATTAAGGGAATGACCCCATTCTAACCATTTTTCAATATTATGCTTGATGGATTTGATAAAAGTCTATCTACCAGAGCAAATGATGAATTTTGGGGAGAATGAACTCTATCCCTATATTTTGGAGTTTGATATTCCAAAAGAGCATACAAGAGCCCCATACTTGAAGGCCAAGGAGCATAACATCTGATGTTTAACTAGTGGCCTTTTGCCACCTTTAACCCAAGGAGCCTAATCAAAATATTGATGTTAAGTTGGGTAAAAGGTGAAGTCTTCGAAGTGGTGTGATAGAACATATTTATTCATGCCATTGCATATGCCCAATGTACCTAAAAGATGTAGCGATCGAAAATTGGGTAGGAAATTAAATCCTCTAAGTGGAGACACAAATGAGGATTCAAAAGGCATCGTGCTACAATGATAAATAAGGTGCTTGATGGGAGGAAACCCATCATTTTTATATTTTTGTTTATATATTTTTGGAATAATTCACATAATTTTTATGTCTTATAGATACTTTGGATAGGATTGGAAGCCAAAAATAAGGGAAAACTAAGTTTGAGAAGTGTGGCAGCCCTACATAAAATTGGGCAAAATAAGGGAGAAAAATGCCTCAGGTACCGCGATCGCATCCTGAGGATCACGATCACAATAATGTGATTACGACATAAAGTTGCGATTGTGACATTCTGTCCAACTTTCAGCATGGTTATCACCTTCGTTTCATGGAGCCATTTAACCTTCTTATGCTTTTATGTTATGTAGTGAGGTCACTACAAGCCTTACAGTTGGGGGTGTGGCCCTACCCTTGTTTATATTCATTGGTTTTTAATACTCGAACTTAGTTCACTCAAAGCATGAAAATTTTATGAATTGATTATTTTCATTTGTAGTTGTCTATTTCTTTTAATAATAATATTTGGATGAGCCGTTCTTTATGATAGATTTAGTGACATCATTCTTAAGAAAAAAGCTTCATGCCTGGGTTTTGAGCCATGGATGCAAGAGAAATCTGAGTACCTGTAGCTTTGGAAATTTGGGATTGCACTCATACCATTAGTGAAGTCTGAGTAACCATATGGTTAATTTACCCATATTAAGCCAAAATGTGAGGCTAAGGCTTTAGTTATATCCTTGAGTTAGCAAATTAAGTGTGCTGCAAATTCAAAACAAACAACCCCCTCCGTCAAAAACTTTTTAAAAAGAAATTTTTTTAAGGGTATGGATGTGAGCAGCCTTGAAATAAAACTCTCTTTTTTAGACTCCACAATTTTTGACTTGTTGATATTGATAGATACTACATTTTTGTCTCTAGCAGGAGGGGCATTTAAGTTCCTTTGGAGAATTTTGCATGCCATTTGTGGTGAGCTATTTCCATTCATCTCTTGTATACTTGTTTTATCTAAAACTTTCCCCGCTAGTCTTTCAGGGCTAATTTTGATTGCATGTGGTTGGAGAAATGATCTTAGGAAATATTTGTAACTTTGGAACCCACTTTAGCCTAAAGCCTACCCATGCATGATTGTAATCCCTAGTTACCGACTTTGAGCCTTTGAAACTTTCTTTGGCAAATAATTTACAAGCCATGACCCATTCTTTCTATCTCTCTTTTGAACCATACCCTTCTTGGACTTAAAATGCAACTTGAGGCTAAAAAGCTAAGTTAAGGGTGGTGAAAGTAAATGGAAGGAAGTGTTGGGCCATAAAGTGTTAGTAAAATGCCAAATTTGCTTAAGTGTGGACAATAAAGGAAAAGAAAAATAAAGGATCCAATAAAGGAAAGAATTGCATGAAAATTGCAAGATATAGAAATAGAATAAAATGGGCTAACAATGAAAGAAAAAAGTAGGCATATATAAAAAGATCGAAAACAAAAAAGAGGTGGACCATAGTAAAAGAATAGATTAAATAGTGTGATGTAGACATTAAAGGAAAGGTGTAGCTGTGTAGTCCCAAATGATAACCTACCCTAAACCAAGCCTTCATTACAAGCTTAGAAATTCCATCGAGATCTCCTACCATGTACTTTCTTCGGAGTGGAAATTGAAAATATGGGCAAACATATGGTATGACACTTGTTGCATAGAGATTTCTTTTGAGAGAGAGAGTTCTTGCACTTAAAATTCCTTGTTGCATATTTGGTAGTTTGGTGTATGTAATTCTCTTTCTTATGAGGTTGGCATATGAGGTGGGTAATTTTTTCATCTCCTGAGAAATGAGGCAAGTGAAGCATAGCTTACTTTTTTTTATTGCTTGGTTTCTCTTTAAAGTTTTGTGCATCCTTGGATATTGCATTGTAGGATAAGGGGTATAGTGGAAAATAGCTTAGCCTATGTGCAGTGAGCTAGTTGAGGTAGAGACTAAGGTTGAAGTCATTGTGATCTTTAAGGCATGAATTCTAGGCAAAGATGATCATGTCTCATAGTATGAGGTAGTGTTTCTTGAGGACAAGAAAAAGCTTTAATTTGGGGGTATAGATGAGAGGTGATTTTACCACTCATTCGCATTCATCATTTGTGCACCTTACCTTGTTTTGAATGAATAAGTGATACATAATTGTGATTGAATGCAATAATATCCACATTTTGCAGGCATTAAGGTGATGAGATAAAAAGACGTGGATTAGAGCTACAAAAAAGAACAAAAGGAAACAAAGAAGTGTAGCTAAAGACATGGAGAAGAACACAGCCACAATTATCGCGATTGCGGGCGTCAGCCCATGATCGCGTCGAGTCAAGCTAATCAAAGTGCCGCGATCACATGGAATTACCTGCGGTCGCTGTACCACAGTCGTGTTAAGGATACTAAGATCATGGCCTAGCCTGATTTTAGTCAAAGGAAAAAACTGTAAATGCACAAAGTTTTCCCAAATTTGCCCAACAAAAGAAGACTCAAACAAAAATCAATCCATCATTCTAGAACCCTACCTCTCATCCTTAGTTTAGAATTTTTGTAATTTCTTGGATCTTGGAGCTTAAATTTGTACTAATTTATTCTAAGAAGATATTAGAGTAACTTCCAAGTGTAGATTTGGCTTTGTCTATTAAAGATTCATTTGAGTCTAAAGTATGGTTTTCCTTCTCATTATTTTTCTTATGAATAACTTTAATCGATATCTTGGTTTATTTGGTTTGATTATTATTATGATTTCCTAGGTCTACTTCTTGCGATTATGTTTGAATAGGAAGCAATTGTGCATGGGTTGTGATATATTTGTGTGGAATTTAGTTTGTTAATGATGGGCTCTATTGTTTCTTTGAAAGCCCCACATACCTTAATGGGTTTGATGGATGAAAGTACCAAGTTCTTGAAAGCCTTATCCGTCCTTCAAAGAGAGGTTTTGGGTGAACTTTAGGAACCCACATCATCCTTGATAGAGGGATGTGGGAACCAAAGTATTAGTAGATAATTCATGGGTATGTTTTGCCAACTTTTCACTATCTTAGATATAAGGGTGATTAGGAGGTAGACTATTCCTCGGTTTCCATCATAGAAATAGGGGTGACTAATTGATGTATTGGGTGGCTTTAATTGCACACTCTTTAGGAACTCAAAAGGATCAACGAGTGATATCTTTGTGGCTTTGTTGAAAGACTAGCCTCTAAGACTTTAAATCTATCATACCATATCATCAACAACTAGAATTTTCATCAAATTATTACATACCCATGCATATCTTACCCCTAGGATAGCATATTTCCAAGATCCGTTCCTAATTGATTACACTCTAATTATTCTTAGTGTCAAATTAGTCCCGTAGAAGCCCAAGAATTACTTTCATGTTTAAAATCATACAAAAATCCAAAACATTTTGTACTATAGGTTTGCATCTAGTTGGTAACTCTTACTCCAAACCTATTCAATTGACACTCACATCGTTCCTCATGGATTCGACCCAACTCTTATTGGGTAAATATATTGAAAAAGATTGTTTTGCACTCAACTTGACGTGTAAAGTTGAGCGTTATCAGTTGTGTCCTAGATGCTTTGGCCCTTCCTTGTATTTATCTAGTTTGTTTGGCTAACGCACACCAAGTCCCAACTATCAAAGAGGGAGCTGGTCCTAATTAGCAGGAGGAGCTAGACCCATATAGCCCATGGGTATGAATGAAGGTTTGAGATACACAATACAGACCAACATTTTAAATCTCATGTTAAACCTTGTTCCCTATCCTAACATATTTTATATATGTATATATATATGTATGTATGTATGTATTTATGCGTGTATGTGAACATTTACATTGAGTTTGGATTGGATTTTGAATTAACATTATTTTATCCTTATCCTAAATTACTTGGGAGCGCTCACCTCGCTAACCATCTTTGGATGCTATATCCCATGCGATGTAGGGAATGGATACATTTCTTCTTTCCATGTGCAGAGATAGGTGATTCCTGAATAGCTCATTTGTTAGCTTTAAAGTGGTGAGCTTCCATTCTCCGGAAGGCACTCATTTTATGGTCTTTTTTCATTCATGTTTTATACTGTTTCTATGGTTTCATTTTGGCTATGGTCGGGGGTATGTCCCACCTTTAGTTGTTCTAGGTTATTAGAGGCTTTTTTAATTACTATGAATTGGGATGGATGTTGAAGTTCATAGATTTCTTTTTGAGCTACTTGCTTGTCTATATTGTTAAATGTTTGAAACTTATTCTATCTTGTTATATGTTCAAAATTCATCCACTGCTAGTTGTATTGTGTTCTATTCGGATAGGGTAAAAGGGGTGGTCTTCATTCCTCGGCAAACTTGAGATATCCATCACGACTATAAAATGGCAAGTTGAAATTTCCATAAAAGAAATATGCTACCTATAAAATTCAACATTCCAGAATCAATGGCGAGTTGAAATTTCCGTCTAGGGTCATTCCAATGAAAAGTGTGTCCTACACCCACTTACCATTTTTCTTAAATTCCAGTCAATAGCGTAAAATGAGTTTTGGATCCTCGTGTAATATCCCATATTTGTCTTAGCTGAATTAAGCCCATAGTGCATGTGTAAGGAGCTTAGAACCTAAAAATTTAGGTAAGTGTTGGAGACTTAGTTTTATTTTTGGTCTCTTAACTTCGATGATTTTTAAAGTGACTTTCCTAAAACCGTGACATATGTGTTTTAGTTAATTCATGTTTAGGGTTGTAAGCAGCGTGCCTCGGGTAAGTTTTAGATTTTTTAGATAAGATTTGGACCACGTTTGGATTTCCAAAATAGTAAGTCACTACAATTGGGGAACATCGCGGTGGAATAGTGATGGAGGCTTTGGTGCATCGCTGTGAAGTCTTAATCGGTGTTCAAGTTATGAATTTAAATTTTCCAAGGACAGTTAGGTCTATTCCCATGTCCCAAATTTGCAAAAATACAGGATTTATCATTAGTTAAGGCATTATATGTCCTATTTCTATAATTCCTTTTTAAAATAAACCCTATCCATCACCCAAATTCATCAAGTTCAACCATTATTTCTTTAAGAAAATACAAGAATTTAAGCTTCTCCACCCAAGAATGATCAAGAACTTCAATTCTATTGCAAGATTAAAACCTTAATGTATATTAAATGTTCATCCATGGAACCTTTTCTCCCATGGAGTCCAAGTACCTATTTTTGTGTTCTAAAGCATGAATTCACAGGTTTACAATGTGTTAATTTCATGAATCTTTCAAAAATTTTGATTATGTATTTTGTTTACAAGTGTTTTTATTGGAAAGTAGCCTTTTACAGGTTTGAATCATGAAATTCCACATTAAATCCTCAGATCTATGATTTTAGTGTTATAATTATGTTTTCCCACATGTTTTAATCATTCCCATGCCTATGTTCATGAATTTTAAGTGTTGGATGAAATGCCCAAGAGATGAATTTGAGTAATGACTACTTATTATGCTTTTGAATCTTTGGTATGCTTTTACTGTTAATGTAATCGAGTTCTAGGGGTTATGAATACCCAAAATTTAGCTGTTTACTTAGTCTTAGTACCTTTAGAATGGTTATTAGTCATACATGAGTATTATTAGTTCAGTCAGTTATCCTATCAGTCAAGTTTAGATCAGTCCAGCATTTCTAGTCAGATTAGATGGGAGTAGGATTTAGCACCGAGTAAACCTAGGGATAGGGGTCACCTGCCAGTTAAGGGTGTGAACATTAGAAGCAATCCCTGCATTCCAGAACTATGTAGCTAGCATAGGTTAGAGATGTTAACCTGCCAGTTGAGGGTTGACATATCTCTCACTAGAGCACCTGCCAATAGAGGGTAACTCTTTAGTCCTTTGGGACTTCATTTCAGTAGATCTGCGCAGCCAGTGTTAGTACCCGTGGCATGGTACTAACACTCTCCCAACTGGGTTCATAGTTTGGACCCCAATTAGCTCTTATTAGGGCATGTCGATTAGATGATAGCTCCCACAGTCTCAGTCCAGTATTCATTTAAAAGATCAGTTTTAGGCTTGCTTCACCATGTCATACAATTTTTAGTTGTTCAGTATTAGTATTTCAGAATTTCAATTTACAAACTATCCCAGTATCATGTCATATACTTGGTCATCCATTCTTAGATTTTACAACTCTCTCGCACACTTTACATCTATTATGTCATGCTATTTATTCAGTAAGTTATTATTCATGCATATGAGCTATGTATATCATCCTAACTTTATTTACCATGCCAGTACATTCAAAGTACTAGCTTTATACTTGTTTCTTGCCCTATGATGTGTCATATCATAGGTTCTGACTCTCTGGTTCTCAACCGCATCTAGACATTCCAGCGTATCGCAACAGTAGCAGTGGTGAGTCCTCATACTTCAAGGAATGATTATACTTATTTCAGTATTTCAGTCCAGTATTCTGTCAGAGTTAGTTGGGGACTTGTCCCATCAACTCCATAGTAAGTCAGTTATAGGCTTTCAGGCACTTTCACATAGTTAGCCAATTATCAGTTGTTATTAACAGTCTTTATAGTACTGTTTTCAGACATTTGTTTTTCAGGCATATTAATTCAAAGATATTTTTAAATGTTTAAACCTTATGGTGCATACAACTTTGTTTTCCATACATGTGTACCCTTTATTATTAGTTAGTTTTGTCCTCACAGCAAGTACCAGCTCATGGATTAGCTTGTGATCTCTTGTGACTATAAGCATCATATGGTGTCCAGGGTATACTCCCATGGTGCTACACCTCTAGACCCAAACCAAGGGTCTACCTAGACAAATATCAAGTTTCAGATCTTTTTGAAGTGTTAGAATTGGAATACGAGGTCATTTGACTAAATTTTTTGCTCACTGCCAATTGAACAACAGACTTCAAACTAGGGTATCATGCTAAAAAGTAGATAAACTACTCAGTAATCGAACTGTCAGTTCTAGCAAGTCATAAATGACTTAGGACAACTATAGGAAAGCTCAAAACTACAAAAATAAGCAATAATATAGGAAATAACATAGAGGGTCATTATAATATCCCCTACTAAAAGAACATTCATCTAGGAAAATAAAGGATTAGGATGTACCTGAAGCCTTGAAAAGTTGAGGATACTGGATCCATATCTCACTCTTGATCTCACAAGTAGCCTTCACTACTTGGAGATACCTCCACTGAACTTTAAATATTAGAATATCTCTAATTTGCAACCATTTGACATCACTAGACAATACAGGCATAGTCTCTTCCAAGAAGGTCAACCGCTCATCCAACTGAACTGAATCCCTTCTAAGAAAATAAGAAGGGTCAGGAATGTATTTTCATAACATAGAAATATGGAAAACTTGATGGACAGCAGCAAAATATGGGGGTAAAGCTAACTCATAAGATACCTCACCAACTATGCGAAGAATCTCAAAGGTTCTAACATAGCTGGGGCTGAGCTTTCCTTTACTATCAAATCTCATCACACCCTTCATGAGCAATACACCGATAAATACTCGATCACCAATTCCAAATCTCAAGGCATGAAGTCGATGATATGCGTGTAATAACCTTCGAGGTCATTTCCTTTATTTCCATGCATTTTTAGTATTTCGAGCCTTCCCATAGTGGTTATAGGTCATTTTTGACTTATCGGAGCTGTCGATTTGAATATCAGATAGTTCGTTCGGATTTTAGGCTTATTTCCTTATTTTGGAGCTTTTGTAATTTAGGATTTGATACTAGACTAAATCTCCAAGTAGATGACCTTGGATGATAATTTTGACAACACAGTCAGCTCAAGAACATTAATTTTAGGCTAGGTAGACTCTTGGTTCAGGTCCTGAGGAATCCGGGCTCATTTTGATCTATTGGTTGGAAAATTAAGAGATTAGAAATTAGGTGTGGGACCTGCATTTCATCAAAATGACCTTGAATTGAAATTTGACTTCGCCATTGATTTTGAAACATCAAATTTAGGGTTTTTACATTATTTTTTGCATATACGGGATTCTAGATGAATCCAGAGGTCTTGGAAGAGACTTGGAAGATTTTCTATGTTTCAGCTTTCAACTGGTGTCATCGCTATCGTAAGCTAAGGTCGTGATTGTAGTACCCTTGATAGGTAAATTAGGGCAATCGCGGGATAGATGTCATGATTGGGATACATTTTGTAGTCATCAGATGTTGTGATTGCATTACATGTGTGTGATCGTAATAAGCTAACCAGTCACGAGATACCATGATCTCAGAGCCTTACGTCGTGATACCGATGCCTTAGGACCTGAGCTTGATATCAATTGACCCTTTTTGCTTAATTTTTCCCATTTTTACCCATTATCTTGAGATCTATAACCCTAAATACTAAGATTAAGGGGGATTAAAGCTTGTAGATGATTTGGGGGCTTGATTATCGATTATTCCCTGATTTTCCATAGAATTCATGGTAAGATTCCTTAGATTTGTTGATAAATTTCTAGAAATTAAGGCTTTGAATTCTTAAACTGTAGATTTGAGACCCAATTTTTGCTCCGTTTGTGCTCAAATTTTGATAACAACTTCCTTGTCCTTCAAGGGACCTCGTGTCGAGTTCAATTTTGGATTCTATTTATGGGCCCCGTGAAGCCATTGTTGACCCAAAATTTGACCCAACTCGTTATATGTAAATATTGGTCTCATTAGACTCATAATGATGCTTAGATTATGATTTTGATAACATGGCAACATTTTGAGACTGTGAGTGAAAACAAATATTTTGTGGATGATTCAAAGATTTATAGTTCGATTTAGAGGTAAGATTCTGTCTACTCTTCTTTAAATGATGATGTGTTTTATATATTCCATGTGAATGTGAATGTTAATATAGGTTATGGTTAGAACACCGTGACTTAGTCTTGATTATTGAAGTTTAGGGATTAGATGGGTGAATCGACCCATAAGTTAAAATACTTACTATACTCCGATCAACCTATTGCCTTCTTCTTGGTTTGATATGGGATTTGTAATATGATTTTTGTATTATCCTAAATTTGGGATGTATCTTAAGTGTTGAAAGCATGATTAATAAGAATATCCTTTTGTGGACTATTTAGCGACCTTGAAATCATAATTTAGGTGGAGTTGACCTAATTGCTTGTGCAGCTATATGGGAAGTACGACATATGCTTGGATGTTTCTTGGATTGGTCATAAAGTATCTCAGTAGGTTATTCTTTTCCTAGAGTAATTCCATTTTGCTTTGTTGCTGATCAATTAAGGATAGTATTAAGGTTCCTGGAGGACATATCGCAAACTATATACCCTGTCTCCTTGATTCTAGTACCTCTATAAGTTTGGCATGCCCCGAATTTAGATATTCATCCCATACTAGCTTATCTTTATTCAGCCGGGTATGGATCACCTAGTTAATATTTCCATTAGGATTCTGTGCCCTGCCATTTCCCTGTCTATTTGGTATCAAAGCAATCCTCAATCCTGAAAGCAGGGAGGAAACAATAGTTTGCATAATGTCTGTTGTTTTTGTACGTATGAGCCAACTTTACATTTTTAGTATTTACTTTGTCTTAGCTTTTATCCTTAGATCTATCTGTATTTATCACTTTCCAATTATTACTACCAAAGTCCCACAGGATTTATAGTGTTTTCTTTACTCAGAGTCGGTGTTTTCTAGTTATCATATCCTTTGCTTTGTACATAATTGAGTCGTAGATATTTTACATAGATTTTAGAACAAATATTTTGTTGAGTCTTTTACTTATATCTTTAGCACAAATAATCAAGTCTTTATAGTCCAAAAAATCCAAAAATATGTCTATCTCAAAGTCTTCATCATCTTCTTCAAGTATGTACAATCAATGTAAAACTCTAGTCGGATTAAATATGTGACCTACCCTCACCAAAACTCTGTAATGTAAGTATGACTATCTATATGAAGTAGATGTGTTACCACCAGAACAAAAAATATCCACAACATATCTACCTCTACTTAACCCCTATTCTACCTTTACAAAGAAGGCTCGTAACCCATGTCTAAAGATTTATTCTTTGGTACAACAAAGACCAAAACGAGTTAAAGAATATATTGCTACGTCAAAACTAGACCTGCATCCTATTCTTGCCACTAAAGAGGAATAATTCATCACTCTGTAGATGCCGCAAGATTTCCCACGATAGTTGAGAACCCAAGGCTTCACCGAAATCTAATTTTGTGTTTTTCGGGTAGCGTCGACGTATCACGAAATAAAAGGTCATCCATTTGTGTTGCATTTTTTTTTCTTGATACCATATTCAAAGAATACTAATAGTATAACTTGGGAACCTCAAAAATTACAATAAACACTGGGAAAGTCTTTGTTTCCATATTTCAAAATTCAACATATTCCTCTCCGATCTGTGTCCGACGAAGGCATTGAAGATCCAGGTTCAGATTCTTTGAGCTCCATAATTCAAATATGCCATACAATAACCACTACCAGGTAGCTTGGCGTGTCTAGAATCATAATATGAATCTATCTCTTCTAGGTGGTGAGAATGGTTTATTCCTAAACATAGATGCCACTAATGGAACCACTCAGTGTATCAGATCCTAATACAAATCCCCAGAGATGAACTTATAAAAATACTTCCAGACTTATGGGTCATAAACTATGATAAATTAAGACACCATACTCAACCTCTTAAGTTCACCAAACCATTCTTTGATAGAAGATGTGATAGTACTGTTATGATTAGCCTCAACCACTCAGACTTGACAAAGTCCCACAAAACCACCTTCTTAATCCATATGAACCAACCTTCCGAAGACCTTACCAAAGTCAACAATCTAAAAATCCTACATTGGTTCCTACTTCAATGGATAAGAATGATTGGATAAACTACTTCAATCATGATGGTTACTATATCATGTGGCGCAAATGTCCTTTCTCTGGAAATTTTCCAAGGAAGCGAAATTACGGATGCTACATGTGCCATTGAGATACCACACCCACTCTATCACAAAATAAAACCACCTAAACCAAAAATAAGTAGCCTACAACAAAAGTGTTGATGTTGTCTCCCGCAAGAGCTATCTATTTAGATGACTTCCCACTAAACAACCCTTTGAAAAGGATAATCTGAGCCATGCTCTAAGGATACCAACTAAAACTGATATCCTACAAATGGGTGAGAAAATACCCCTCAGAGACACAAAAGAAACACTCAACTAGCAATCTGAAAATGCCATGTGTCCGAATAGGATATTGTCCAACATCAACCAAACTTTGAACAATGTTGCTCACTCGCAGACTAAGTTGGCAAGCAAAGTCGAAAGAATGACCAAAAGAACAGTAAAATATCTACTCAACATGACAGACTTATCCCCTAGTTAGAACTTAGGCTCAAATCCATGTAGTATGATATATGTCTACCAGGCACTTCACTATCTCATTTCTTTAACCAATAACAAAACAAATTGGTTTATTTCAAAGAACACATCCAAAACCTAAAATACAATAGCTTTTAACCATAGAGAACCCACATCTCACTATTAAAGAAAAACTTGTTCCCTATGTCACCCCATACATACTCTCCACTAAAGAATAGCCACATCTTTCTCGCTCCTCCTTCAAGCTACCATATGCCTATGTCATCATCTGAAGGATCCCAAGGATCTCAGGATGAATAGAAGTTTGACATTTCTAATCTTGCATAGGAAATAAAAGATGCCACTACTACAAAAATAAAAGTCAATACAACTCAGAAGCAATCAAAAAGGAAAATAGAATGTGACACAGATAGTGGGTCCATAATGATATCAAACCTCGACATCACCTTTATAGGTACCAATTTGATAAGCCACAAGAAAAAAGTTCCATACGAAGATAAATAAAGGAATGATTTGCTAAACAATGGCCTACTCAATCACAGGCGGTTATCATCCCATCATGGTGTAGATACTGGCTCAGATCAACTTATCGCATGTCTGTATGACTTGAACATCAATGATGATCTAGTTCTAGATCCATAAGACTCAATGAATCTTGAACATTTAGAAATGTCTTTGAAATCTAATGAAAAGATCCAAGATATTGATCCTATTAAACCTGCTTCTAATAAAAAGTGTTCGTCTGACACATATGCAGACTTTGACACCGGCGATAATTTTCCAACTGATGGATATGTAGAGGACAACTAGGAGTCTTTTGATTTGTGAGAATATGTTGAGGACACTCTTGAATCATTAATTGAATCTTTGGTAGAAAACTATCCAAAAATATACATAAACTACCTCAAGGAACATGAGGTCTCCAAAATTGATGATCAAGATAGGATAGCAGCTGATCTAATCATAGAAAGAAGGACAAATACAGGAACAATGTTAAAGAAAACCATACGAATTGAATTTCACACCTTCAAGCTCAATGGCATATAAATTTCAACTTGGCCCCAAAGGATCCACGACTTCTATACTTAGATGGTAATGAAGAATCTGGCTAAAAGGGAGAAATACATGATACTCTTAGAGTTCACCTCTACATTCTCTAGAATACACAAAGACTGGTGGAATTCTCTTGGGATGGCCGATAAGAACACTTATCTCATATCCCAGCCTTTGCCTTTAACATCAGGATCCTACACGAGGTCTTCTATAGGGACAAAGGCTAGAGATAGGAAAAGCTTCAATGCTAGCTCTTTGAGAAGAAGTGCCTATCGTTTGATAGTAATATCATTGATATACACATATAAAAGATGGACAAGATCGAGTTTGAGCTGGGCTGAAACCCCAACCCAAAGCAATCCTTTATGTCATTACTAACAAACATGCTAGTAGGCCATATGATGATAATTATAGAGGCGAAGTTCAAATCCATAACCATTCCATAGATAGGCTATATTCGGCAAACCATATTATAAACTCTGCACAACATATGCACAAAGAGATCTATGCTAATATAGACCATCCAAAATAATCCAGCCCTTAACTGAGTCTTCAATTGCGATGACCTTATCACCAAGTCCAACTTTTACTACTCACATTAAAAGATAAGATCAAAAAGGCAGTTGTTGTTCAGGAGGTTCAAATTGCCAAAGCCTCCCAACAACAAGAGTAGGCAATTCGATAAATTAGGTACTTTAGATGAAGGAACCCAACAAACAACGAGAATAAGAATAATAGTTGATTCATCTACAAAAAGCCTAGTTATTATGATAGAAACTGTCCTCAACCTAGAAAGTTGAAGGACTACATCCACCTCTTTGATGAAATAATTGATAATGTGGGAATCTCTCTCAACAAAGAGGTGGACATTAAATCAATTTCTTTCTAGAAGAAGAACTAAGGTAGGACACCCTTTTCTCCATAGACAGATGTGAAAAATCAGGCGACATCTATGCCGATGATCTCTACCTGATATCAAGTATCAAAGAAGACAACCAAAAATTAGCTAGTCAAATCCTCATGATTAACATAATAGGAATTCTATGTACCAGAATGATAGGCTGCCTACTAGACCTATTTAGTCAATATGTGGATCACTTTGATCTATCCATCCTGACATGAACAAAAATTAGGCCATGTCATATTGGGAATCTCAAGACCTACTAGGATTGGAGATTGCCTCATTAACCCAACATAACCATGACCTTCGACCATAAGTTTCAGACGAACTCCAAATATATATAATGAAGCAAAAACAATACCAATGGCCATTGCTAATGAAATATCAAATCAAATAATTTACATCAATATATTAACCTAATATACCCAAGTCTATAGTCATCCATAAAGACTTTACAAAACTAATATCTAAAATATATTAGACATGCCCCCGACAATAGCCAACATCAAGTCAAACTAAAACAAGTCTATGACATAAACTAAAAGACTATGAAATATTTGCCTTCCAATGAATGGAAGATCAACACTTCAATGTCAACAAACGATCAACCCAAATACTTGGTCACTACATCGGAAAAGAAGAAGAAGCTCCGACCCCTATGTTGTGTTCGGACATAGCCTCCAAAGATGGTTAACGATTGGAGCGCTGGCATGTAACTTAAAGATAAGGATAAAATAATGCAGTTGTTCAAGCCAAGACAAACCATCATATGCAACCACATTCACATTAATGTAGGAATATATGAAGATACATATACAAAGAGTACATAATGTGCCAAATCATAGAGTAAGTCATAACATATGTTCTTAAAAAATTCATTCATAAAACATGGAGTGAAAGACTTCCAACCTTCCACCCTTATAATTTTGAACATCGAGCTTTGTCATTATATTGGACAAGAGAACCCGAACCTCAAGCCATCATATTTTATAGAGTAAGTGGAACCAAACCACATATATACTCATCTTATATGGTATGTGCACCCGAACCACAAACCGATTCATCTTATATAGTAAGTTGACTCGAACCACAAACCTTCACATCTTATATGGTAAGTGGACCTAAAGCAAAAACCTTCATATCTTATGAGGTAAGTGGACTCAAACAATAAACCTTCATATCTTATATGGTATGTGGACTCAAACCACAAACCTTTACATTTTATATAGTAAGTGGACCTAAACCACAAACCTTCATGTCTTCTATGAAGTAGACTTGCACCACAAAACATTATAATCATTACTTATACTTAGTCGACCATTTGTACTCTAACCCTTTTTACTCAACACATAAGGGTTCTAACCCAATTTGTTAATTCAAGCCACCAAGGCTACATTTTAATCACCATAGATGACCACATGGTCTTTACAAATATCATTAAACCACTAATTATTTAACTAGGCCAAATACTTAGTTCATACCACAATATAAGTTCATTTATGTTCATCATGACCTTTACAAACCAATCATTGCTCATTAACATTCTTATGCCCATCTTTACTTCTAACACAATTCAAATTCATGTTTAGGGACTTTAACCCATTTAGTCAATGAACTACCAAAGATATTTAACTCATTAAATGGCCAACAATGCCTTTACCAACCATTTACCAAGAATTTAAATTAATCATAACATCATATCTTATTCATATTCACTAGACCAATACCTAGTCCAACACTCCATTATAAATTGACTAGTTAATTCTCTTAGATATTTTCACAAACACCTTAAGGGCACACTTTTATCTATACCTAAAACAATTAAAAATCATCAAACTTAGTGTCACTCATGACCAATTTGTTAAACTGCAATCAAAAAAGTCACCCACATGGGCAAACAAACACCAAAATATGTACAAACACAAGTCAAAGCAAGAGTAAACAATACGCAACTCTATGCTTTAAAACCCTTAGTATTAGATTTCAAAACCACCGATTACAAGAAAAATAATTGTTTAAATCATATGATATTTTGAACTAACAATAAGGGAAGAGATACATGCCTTATACAAGATAATTCACAGAAGGAAATTGATAGCCTTCTTTCCTATAGATGAACACTTAAGAAAACCTAGCCTCCAATCTTCAAGAGTGAGTTTGAGATTGTTTTTTGTATGTTTGATCTACTAAATAAGAGTTAAGAAAGGATATAATAGGTTATATAGTAAGGGTACTTAAGGGTCTTACGGTGGGAAATATCTATAAAGCTCTCAAATTATAATCTTAAAACCCAACCCGCAGGTGGGTATGACTCCTTCACTAAACTATACCCTGGGGTACAAGTGGTACCATAACTCATACCCTTGGCCTTACCGAGGACTTCAAAATTTCTCAAGTTATGGCCATACACACTTGACTCGTATCGTAGGGTATGAATATTACCTTAAATCATACCCTAGCCCATAGCCAATAGAGTTCCATCAAGACAAAACCTAAGAAACCATACGACTTGACATGATATGACTCATACCTAAAGGAATGACCATGGGAAGGATAAGTCATATATTGGAAATTATGTAACCCCCATCACATATTCTAGGATATAAGTGAGGGGAAACTAAGTAATATCCAAGGGTACGACTAGTACCCTGAGTCATATCATAGACAGAATTACAAAACCCAAGAATTTTTGCAAGGGGCAAGGTCTTGGGTGTTTCACATCCTCTAGAAAGAAGAACTTTCTACATCCTTTTAATGTTCAAAAAGTATGGTGGAACCATCCTAAAAACATTTAGAGTACACCTGGAATATATTTTCTATCATGTGTTCATTGAACTAGCAATGACTTTTCGTAAGAACTCCTATTTCTATTCTGGTATCTGTGCCACCAATACTACATGCTTATGGAGTTCAAGTGTTGTGCTTTCAGGCATTTTGGCCGAATCCAACCAGTAGGTTCAAACTATGACAATACTGGGTTCGATGCTTTAAAGATTCCTATGATGCAGTCATATTCATGCAACACAGTCAAATTAGAATCATTGTCCATGAAGTCCAAGTTCAATCAAAAATTTAACTTTTCTAGAAATTTCCTATTTCAATACTCTCTCTTGAAGATAAATATTATGAAGCACAAAGCTTTATTTTTTAGTAAAATAGATGCATTCCAAAGTAAATATGGCTGAAGGAATAAAGAAAGTAGAACTACACCGACGATCATCCCCATTGGGTAAAGTTCAAAGAACGGTATAAAAATTTCATCCACTATATAAATTCATGAGAGATAAAGTCACCAACTAAATCAAAAGCATACAGATAAAGGATTCCCTACAAGAATATGAATATTCATCCAACAAAAAGAGTTACTCCACCAGATTGATAAAAAGAACCTTGGACGGGCATGAATGCCTCAAGCAGAAGCACAACATTGATTGGTGGATGAAAGAATGATATGAAAGATCATCACTGACACCATCCAACATTGCTTGAAATATTACATCAGATGACATGTGCAAGAAAGTTACCCTCTCCAGTGGGTTACCTTTTCCTGTGAGTTACCCTTTCAGGTGGGTTACCCTCATCTCCAAGGAAACCCTATTATATGGGTTACCCTTTCTAGTGTATCACCCTTAACTCTAAGGAAACCCTCTTAGATAGGTTTGTCTTTAATCTACTAATCCACCTATATGCACATGCTATCACATACCAACAATATTAGTGTGTTTTGTTTTATTTGGCCCATTATATGTTAGTGGGGACAAGTTTAAATAAAGTAGGTTGTAAATATCTTTATAATTATGTGTCAAATATAAGGCTTATCTGGTCATAATGGATAAGGCTTATCACTTAGAAAAAATAAGGCTTATCTAGTCATAATGGATAAGGCTTATTTCTTTAGACAATAGGATAGGATTGTTATATTTTATTTCAAGTTTATATATCGGTTAAGCTTATCCAGAGCTTCCTTCTCCTATAAAAGTAGGCATAATCCTTTAGTTGGAGATAATCAATCTCTCCACTTAGAGACTAACCTTTGTATTTTGATTAATATCTCCACTTAAAAACCTATTATAAAGTTTGTCTTTATTAATAAAGAGGTTTTTAGGCTAAATTCTCTGTCTTGTCTTCTCTCTTCCAAAGGGGTAGGTGCTTTGATCCTTTAGATCAGAGTAGTGGGGTAAGGAAAATACTTTGACAAGTATTTGTTGTGTTTGGAAAATAGAACTCTAAAGGTTATTTCCATGGATATGAAATGAAGTCAGCTTTATCTCTTCGATGTAGATGTCTGTCCTTTCTATGTATATGAAATGAAATTTTTGTAGTCTTTGTGATAGTTTTCTAATTTAGATCTCTCTTTTTTGAAAGAACATACAAATTTGAGGTCTGATGTAGTACACCTTTGTTCCATAGATGCTTGAGAGTAACACACAAGGAAGAGCTGTTGTAAGGCCCATTTATGTCTTATACAAAAAGTTTTATACTAAGAAGACAAATGATTATTGTGTTGTAAGACTAGAAAATTCAAGCCATCCCATTAAGGGTTGCAAAGTTTTTGTTACCATGGCAGACCATCCATTAGTGGATGCATAGCTTAGTAATAAGAAAGCTATTGTGTGTTAACTAAAAACATTCATTTCATATGGTGTACAACCTATATGGATGTGGAACTGCCTATTCTGTTTTAAAGGATAGACTCTGTGTCTGTGGTGTTGATTGAAGCTTTGATTTTGTATGACATACTGCCTACATTGTCATGAAATTACATGTCATCTTGGAAAGTTTGAAGCTCTATTGTGAATCACCTAGTTAATATTGCGAGACTCTGGGGGTGAAATCTTAGAGTATCATGTATTTCTCCATTTCTTCCAGATTTTTCATTGCTATTCAAGCATAGAAGTCCTGGATACTTTAGGTCTAAGTTGAAATCTTGATGTTGTCGAGAGTGAAAATATGGAATATGGTTTCTATGGTTTTCTTTAACTTTGTTCTTGGATCTAGCCTTATTTCTAGGATTAGATCATCCGTTATCCTATCTTGGTCATCAACAACTTTAGAGATCTCTGGTTCTTTAAAGTGGTTCATTTATATTGGTGGATAGACAGTCTTCTTTTAGAGATTCAATTAAGGATTCAAGAATTTAGTCAACATATTATTGCATATTGATAGACTCCTCATTGTCCTCTATATATCCATAAGATGGAAAATTATCATTAGTGTCAGAGTATGCATCTGTGTCAGACAAACCCTCTTCATCTAAAGTAGGATTAATTGGATCAATATCCTAGATTTTTTCATTACATTTCAAATTTCCTCTACTAGATCCACATCATCTAATCTGGATCATCATTGATTTTCAAGCCAGAAAAATTTGGGATTATTTGATCTAAGTCAGTAGCTAGATCACAATGGGATAGTAACCACTTGTGATTGAGAAGGCCATCATTTAGCAAGGAATTCCATTCCTTAGCTTTGTATGTAACTTTTGGCTTATGGATTATCAAATTTTTATCTGGGAAGGTAATGTCAATGTCTAATATCATCATGGTCCCTCTATCTATATCAAATTTTATTTTTCTTTTGGGTTGCTTCTTATTTACATCAACTTTTCTTTTGGCAGCAATGGCATCTTTTCTTTCCCTTTCAAGCTTAGCAATGTCAAAATCCTATTCATATTGAGACTCTTGGATCCTTAGTATGATGACATAGGCATACGGGAGCTTGAAACAAGAGTGGGAAATAGGTGGCTCATCTTTTATGGAAAGTATATATGGGGAGACATAGGGAACAAGGTTGGCTTTGGTAGTGAGTTGTGGGTTGTATAGGGTTGAAAGATACCATATTTTAGGTGCTGGATGTGTTTTTTCTAAGAAGCTATTTCTATTTGCAATTGGTCAAATAAATGAGACAAAGAAGTACCTGGCGAACATATATCATACTGCATGGATTGGAGTTTGAGTTTTAACTGGCGAATATGTCTGTCGTGCTGGGTAGATTTTTGTTTTTCTCTTTTGGTCATTCTTTCTAATTTTCTTGCCAACTTTGTCTGGGAGTGATCAACATTCTTCAAAGTTTGGTTGATGATGGACGACATCCTGTTCTGACATATGACATTTTCAAATTTCTTGTTGAGTATTGTTTTCGTGTCACTGAGGGCCATCTTC
The DNA here is from genome assembly GCF_002878395.1 of Capsicum annuum. Lineage (NCBI taxonomy): Eukaryota > Viridiplantae > Streptophyta > Magnoliopsida > Solanales > Solanaceae > Capsicum > Capsicum annuum. The sequence goes on from NC_061116.1 coordinate 74,409,653, forward strand.
TCTATCACTAGTAGGATAATTATTTTATGTGGTATATTTGGAGTGTAAATCGGGTTATCCTTTTCAAAGGCTTTGTGCGGTGGGAAGTTGTCCGAATGGATAGTGCCTATTGAGACAAGATTAATATTTCTGTTGCAGGATACTTATTTTTGGTTTGGGTGGTGTTATTTTGTGATATAGTAGGTGTTGATCTCCTAGGCACATGTAGCATCCGCAATTTGACTTCCACAGACATTGTTAGGTGAAAGTTCATAATCACCACACAATATATAGACTGTCATGATTGAAGTAGTTTATCTAATCATGCTGGTCCATGCAACTACCTAGGAACTAGTGTAGAATTTTTGGATTTCTGACTTTTGGAAAGTCTTTGGAAGGTTAGTACATATGGATTGAGAATGTGGTTTATGGAGGATATTTTAGGTGTGTGTGGTCAAAGCAGATCATGACAATATTGTCACATATACTAGTAAAGGATGGTTTAGTGAACTAGATAGGTTTAGGATGGTCTCTCAACTTCTCCTAGTTTGTGACCCTTGAGTCCGGGATTACTTTAAATAGTTCATCTTTGGGGATATGTCTTTGTATCTAAGTACAATGAGTGGTTCCATTAGTGGAATCTATGTTTAGGAACAAAGCATTCTCTCCATCTGGAAGAGATAGATCCATAGCATAATTCTGGACCTACCATGCTACCTGGTAGTAGAGTGTTTCCTGATTGGCATCTCTGTCTTGCCAAGCCCTAAGAATTTGAACTTAGATCTTTAACACCTTTGTCAGATAAGGATAGAAGAGGAACATGTTGAAGTTGGTGAATATAGTAACAAAGATTGTCCCAGCTTTTAGTGTATTTTTTATGTTCCCAAGTTGGAATGTTGGTATTCATTCTATCTGGTATCAAGAAGGGAAAGACATGCTACTACTGGATGGACTTCTCTTACGTGATACATCAACACAATCCGAACAATACCAAAGTTGATATGGCTGAAGCCTTTCATTCTCCACTATCATGAAAAACCTATTGGTATTTGCAGAGTGAGGAACTATTTCTCCCGAGTGGCAAGAATAGGATGCTGGTCTAGTTTCGATGCAACGATATATTCTTTAACTCCTTTTGGTCTACAGATGAATAGATCTACAACCATGGGTTACAAGCCTTCTTTGAAAAGGCAGAATAGGGGTTAAGTAGAGGTAGATTTGTTTTTGATAAAGTTTTATTTACATAACAGAGTTTTGGTGAGGGTAGATGACATATTTAATAGGGCTAGAGATTTACATGGGCAGGACATACTTGAAGAAGATGTTGAAGACTCTAAGATAAACATATTTTTGGATTTTCTTTCTGGACTATAAAGACTCGATTATTTGTCCTAACGATCAAAGCAAAAGACACAACAAAATATTTTTTCTAACATCTATGAATTATAACTATGACTCGATTACATATAAAGCAAAGGATATGATAAATGGAATACACTAGCTCTGAACAACGAAAACACTATTACTCCTACAAGACTTTGGTAGTTATTACTGGAAAGTGACGACTATGGACAGATATAAGGATAATAGATAAGACAAAGTAAAGTAAAGACTAAAAATGTAAAAGTTGGCTCACACATAGACAAACAACAGATGTTATGCAAACTCTTGATTCCTATCTCCCTCTAGGAGTGGGTTGGCTCTGATACCAAATAAACGGGGAGAAAGTGGAGCACATACTCCTACCCTATGACATCTCCCCTAGGAACCATAATACTATTCTTCATTGATCAAAAATGAAGAGAAATGGAATCACTCGAGGAATAGATCTATTGAGATACTACACTACCAATCCACAAAACATCCAAGCATATGCAGTACTTCCTACATCGCCACATGAGCTACACAAACCCTTTTTCATTTCCCCACCCCGTTCATCTACATTCGAAATATTCAGTTTAACTTAAGATAATGAGTAGGGATTTGACCCTCCCAAATTCTCATGGAACATGAAAGAAGCCATAGTAGACAACATACAAGCCAAAAGGACACCAGGATATGTCTAAAGTATAAAGGTCCTACACGATGCATATCTGATGAGCCAAGTTCCTGCCGCTCCACCACATGATTATATTTTTATAGAGCTGGATCTATCATCCCAGATGGTAGTACCACCAGATGAAGACTAGTACACTATTAAGAATAGCCTTTTTAAGGTTGACCACGTATGTCTAGGGATCTTCTGGACTGAAGATCCTATTATTCCAGAATAGGCCATCCCAAAGTTCGACAAAACAAAGACATGCAATCATACTCCTCAGAATTCCATGATAAACGTATCAATGAATATCTAAATACCTCTAATAACTTTAATATAATTAAATCAGGTGGAGAAGAAAAACAACAAACCCAGCCAATTGACCTGGCAAACATAATGATCTATAGTTGTGATCTAGATCCTGTTCTTCTCGAAGATGGTGACAAAACTACTGGCATGATTACCACCAATCAAGCTGAACAAGATTTCAAGCCTAACGAGTCACGCTAGCTCTCAAAATATCAAGAAAGTCACAAGATGTACATGAAGTATTAACGAGCTAAAAAGTGTAAGCCACAACATAAATAATCCACAGGAAACAAACCCAGGAGGATAAATCCAGGCAAAGACTAGTGCTTCATCTGCCATATTAAAAGACACTTTCCAAAAGCATTTCCTAAGTCTAGAATGGACAAAATAGGATCAATCCTCCGATGTAACAATAGATACTCAGTCCCTAACCAAAGACGATTCTCTCCAACCTAATACAGACAACATCCCTAGGTATATTGCCAAATAGAAGACACTTCATTTCTCATAATTAATCAAAAACCTCATCCCCTTATTAGAATAGACTACCTAGAGAAGATATCATCACTGATCAATGAAGGTGAATTCAATTGATAAACAAAACTGAGCAATGAGATCAACATGCTCGAGAAAAGAATTAACATAATCTATGAATTGGAAATGCCTCACGTCAAGCTCAAGATATATCCTTCCAAATAGGACAGCCCCTTCGGGCCATCAACTTTATGGACACCAGAGCAGCAGCCTTAATAGAATATCCCAACATTATCCTCAGTGATCAATGGGTTTCTCACTTTATAAACTTTGAAACAACATAAAAAGAAAGAGTCCTTAGAACCAGGGTGATCATGAGGCAGCTGATCATGATCGAATTCTTCCCAGAAGTGCTCTTTACAACAAAACTCCTTAGCTTTAATATTCCAGGAAAGGACTTGATCATTAGATTTGACATCTACCAGTAGCTTAAGAACCACTTCCTCATCCTGACAAAAGGTACAGCTTTCATGAGTCGATTCAAGCAGTATTCTACTATACCAAGGTTATTCTAGATTGCCAATAAAGATCCAATTAAAAATATGGTGGCCTAGCTGATAGAGGAATCTTATCCAAAATCTCACAAGGAGTTCCTTAAGAAGAATAAAAATCCCTTAAGGCTTATCCAGGAATTCTTTATCAGACTGACACTCAGAAAGAGCAAAAATATTTATCCCACAAAGGCAAGTCATTTAGGTATGAATCTCAAATATATTCAGCTTGCAAAGAAGGAGTGTTCAAGACTTTTGGAATTCGGTCCCATTTAGGCATTGGATTTCTAGTGGACTTGCAGAGCATTATATGTCAACAAGTATGCTGAACAGACAAGGGGAAAACTCCACATAGTTATAAATTACCAACCCCTAAACTACTTTCTTTTAGATGACAAATTCCCTATTCCAAACAAGCTGACCCTACCCACTTTTCCACATTTAATCTCAAATCTAATTTTTGGCAGCTAGGTATACATTTAGAAAATAGAGCCAAAATATCCTTCTGCATACTTGATCGCCACTACCAGTGAATGTTTTGTCATTCAGGCTCAAACCTACCCCATCGCTTTTCTAAAATCCCATGATTAAGATATTCCATCCCATCCTCCATACATCATTGGTCTATATCAATCATATACTATTCTTCAACAACAACTTACAGGAATACCTTGACCTTCTTCACCAGTTTCATGACCAAGTAAAGCAGTATTGAGTTATTATCTCAGAAAAGAAGATGACCCTTGTGCGAGATGAAATTGAATTTTTAGGAATGCACTTTTCCCATGGGTCTTAGACTTCATTACCACATATATTCTAGGAATTACTTAAGTTTCCAGATGCCAACTTTTTGGTAAAGTAGCTCCAGTAATTTTTTGGTGTGATCAATTATGTTAGAGATTTCACCCGATGTCTCTACCTACATCTCCCCACTCATAAAGATGCTATGGAAAAGTGCTCTGGTCTGGGAAAAAGAACAAGATGATGCGGTCTAAAAAATAAAAGGAATTTCTAGAGAAGTTAAGACACTCTATATCCCATTAGATGAAAAGATGATATTGCATACTAATGCTAGAATTGATTATTAGAGTGAAGTTATCCTAGAAGAAAAAGATGGCTAGTGAAATATATGTGAATATACCAGTGGAAAGTTCAAAGAAGTAAAAGAACACTACCATTCCACCTTTAAAGAGATTCTTGCTATAAAGAATGGAATTAAGAAGTTTAACATCTTTCTTATTCACAATAAATACCAAATTGAAATGGATATGCAAGATTTACAAAAAAACAATCCAGTTAAATCTAAAGATCATCCCACATCCACAGATTATCTAGTAGTATCCATGGTTTTATCCGTACAAATTCCAAGTAAAAATATTTAGGAAAATGATAACATCTTGGTAGACTTTCTATTGAGGCCAGAGAAATTCTTTTTGAAACATTGTCTGATGAAAAATAAGAAGGATATGATATTAGACATTAGACTCTTAAGAACCCCTCATCAAGCACAACTTTGATTGGTAGATGGAAGGATACACGAGCTTAAATTTGATGCCATCTAGCACTGACTGAAAGATGACACCAAAAGAGATGTGGAAGAAGTTACCATTTAGCGCAAGATCCCTGGAGTTACATTCTCCATTAGGTTACACGTTCAAGTGGGTTACCCCCATCTCTAATAAACCCTTTCAAATGGGTTACCATTTCCAATAAGTTACCTTTATCTCTAAGAAACCCTCTCAAATGGGTTACCCTTATAGATGGGTTTGTCTTAAAGCTGCTGACTCAACTTATTTGTAGACAAGGAGCTTATGCACCTAGTTACAAGGAGCCTAAAAGATGTTGTCTCACCTACTTTCCCATATTATCACATGCCAACAATATTAGTATGTTTGTTTAATTTGGCCCATCACATATTAGTGGGGGCCGATTTAAATAATGTAGGTTATAAGTATCTTTTAGAAGTCTATGACAAGGATAAGGCCTATATAGTCATAATGGATAAGGTTTATCTCTTAAAAAATATAATACTTATCTAGTCATAATAGATGAGGCTTATCCCATAGAAGATAGAATAGAGATAGAATATTTTATTTCAAATTTATCTGTACTTCAAGATTATCTAGATCTTTATTCTCCTATAAAAGTAAGCATTAGGAATTTAGTTGAGGATAATCAATATCTCCACTTAGAAACTAACCTTCTCTATTTGCATTAATCTCTCTACCTAAAACCCTCTTTTAAGGTTTCACTCTATCAATAAAGATGTTTTTTTGGCTAAACTCACTCTTGTTTGCTCTCTTCCAATGATGGGTACTTTGATCCTTTAGGTCAGAGTAGTGGGCTAAGGAAGACACTTTAGCAAGTACTTATTGTGATTGTAACGTGGAACTCTGAAGTTAATATCCATGGATATGAATAAAGTCAGCTTTATCCATATGATGTCTATATTTAAGTCCTGTAAATGTATATGAAACAAAATTGGCTTGGTATACATGATATCTTTTCAGTTTAGATTTCTTTTCTTTGTAAGAACAAACAAATTTGATGTCTGACATAGTAGACCTTTTTCTGCAAACACTTGAGGGAAACAGGCGAGGAAAAGCCTCCATAAGACTTGTTTATGTGATATATGGAAAAGTTTTGTACTAAGAAGTCTAAGAGTAGCAATTCAAGCCATCTACTTAAGGGTTGCAAAGTCTTTGTTACCAAGGTAAACCATCCATCTGTGGATGCATAGCTCAGTCATAAGAAAGTTATGATTAAAATCTTTGATGTAGTATCGAATACCACCTATATGGATGTGAAATTTCCTATCATATTGGAAAATTTAGTCTCTATTTCTGTGTTACTTATTGGAGCTTAGATTTCGTATGGTGTGCTTTGATTTTATATGGCATGCTGCCTATATGGTCATGAAATCACTTGTTATGTTGGAAAGCTTAGAGCTCTATTGTGAATCACCTCGATAATAATGTTGGCCTTGCTTTCTCCCTATCTATTTAGTGTCATATCCATCCCCACTCTTGGAGGGAGAGAGGAAGTACGAGGTTGTATAACATTTGTTGTTTGTCTATGTGTGAGCCAACTTTATATTTTTAGGCCTTTACATTTCTTTGTCTTAGTTATTAGCCATAGATATTTCCATAGTCATCATTATTTGGTTATTACTACCAACGTCTTGTAAATATTTGAGTCAAAATATTTTCGTAATCAGTAAATGTTTTCTAGTTATCATATCCTTTATTTTGTACATAATCGAGTCATAGTTATTTTTCATAGATTTTAGAACAAATATTTTCGTGATTTTTTTCCTTAGATTTTTAGCACAAATATCAACTTTTTATAATCCATAAAAATACAAAAATATGTCTTTCCCTAATTATTCACCAACTTCATCTACTATGTTGGATCTACAAAATTCTGACTAAGTTAGCCATGTTTCCAACTCCTCAAACAACTTTTTCATGCAAAGATGATTATCTCTATGAAGTAGATGTGTTCCAACCTGAACAAGATATTTCTTCCACATATCTATCCCTACCTAACCCTTACTGTGCCTTTGTCAAAAAAGCATTAAATCTATGGATGTAGATTGATTCGTTGCATCAGAAGAGGCCAAAAGAAGTTAAGAACTACTTTGCTATGACCACACTTGACCAACATATCCTTACAACCTCAACTGACCATCTTATCACTCTGCAGTTGCCAAGAAACTTTCCACAAGACTGGAAAAACCATGGGTATACCTATATTCATTTTGGTGTTATTCATATTATATTGACTCGTCATGGAAGAAAAGGTCAACCAGTGCTTGATACAAGATTCCACAAATATCAACATATGAATTTGGGCACTCTATATGTTACCTTGTATGCTGGGACAGTTAGTGCTACCCTATTCCCAAACTTTACCTTGTCTCTTTTTGATCCATACTTAAATTAGGCTACCCAAGTCCAATTCATGGAAACCCCATATTCTAAATTATGTCTAATGATACACTACAAACAAGCTTAGAAGGTACAAAACCTTTAAGATACCTTATCCATGCTAGGCGACTAAACCTTCTTGTCCTTAGTCATAAATACCACCTAGAAAACCACTCTTGGTGTACAAATATCAAGGAAAGTGTCTAGGGAGGAATTGATCCCATTTATTATATTTACCCCATGTCAGATACTAAACCTCATCACATATTCCTACCCATCTACATATTTATCCCCATTGATACATATTTAGGGGAATATGGTTTAGACCCAACACATATCTAACACCTACTTGAAAGATCCATGAGATATAATTATTGGGTAAAATAGTTTAATCAAGAAGGATGTAATGTACACTGGTTCAAGCATTCTTTCACAGGACATTATCCATGGGTCAGCAACTGCACTTGTGTAGATGCGACGAGGCCCGATCGAATGAAGATATGATAGTGTGAGATACATATCACAATTTAAGGCAAGCCATACTTATAGAGTTACTAGATAAAAAGAGACAACCTAGGCCTAATCATATCCCATGTATCAAAGTAGAAGTCAATATAGGCACCTTATCCTAGTTCGGGTTAAAAATTAGCTAAATATGGAATTCAAATATTAGAAGTGGTTCCATCCAGCCCACCTTATTCCAAGACTTATGTTAGACCTTGTGGAATTATGTATGTATGTTAAACATATACTTTGTGACTTGGTGAATGATGATGGATATCCTGGATTATGATTAATAGTTTGTAGAAATGATATGTTTTTCAGATTTGATTTATGATATGGTATAGCAACATACTTAAGGTATAGACATAGTTATGATATAAGGCCTATATATTTGAGATTCCTTATATATATGATATACCTCATGGTTATGATATATGGCCTATAGATATGAGATGCCTGATAGATATCATATGCCTCATATTCATGATATATGGACTATAGATTTGAGATTTCTTATTGATATAATGTGGCCAATAGATATGGTAATTCCTTATAGATATGAGATGGCTTATCGATATGGTTATTGATATTGGTTCCTGATATGTATATGGGTCGTAGTTATAATATCCTAATCTCCAAACACATTATTGCACCCAAGGCCATGATATTATATCAATTGGACATCCGAGAAGTGTTTATCCTTACAAAGGATGTGCCTGTAGTTTAGAGTTATATTGATTCTTATGGTTCCATTATTTGAATATTATTGATGGTATGCATTGATTTGGTACATTCTTGCTCATTAAATCAGTAAATGGTACAATTACAACAAAAATATGATTTTACTATTTTTTTCCTAAAAAGGATTAAAATCCTACTTTCACCCTTTCTTAAAATGGATTTATTGAGGAAATCGTACAATCATAATGGATGACTTATGTACATTGAGATTGAAACAGTCTTTTAAAGATTTGACCGAGCTAGATTTTGATGTATGATTTTGATAATACTATTTCCTTCGATTTTGAGAAATTTTGACCCTTTCTATACTTTTTAATGACTTGAGTCCTAAAATTTACCCGTCAATGAATTTATAGATTTACACTCTTTTTAGCCACATCTTAAGTCTGTGTACCTATTATATATCTATCTACATATCTCTCTGGTATGGAATGAAGAGGAGGATGGTATTGATCATATCAATTCTAGGTAAACTAGATGATAGATTATAGTACTGATATTATATATATTTGTTAATGATGTACTTATATACCTAGCAAGGCTAGAGGATGATTATGATAACATGTTTATATACCCGGTAAGGCTGGAGGTTGATTATAATTATTTGGTTATATACCTTACAAGGACAGAGGATGTTTATTATTATATTCTTATATACCTTACAAGGCTGGAGTATGATTATGATGATATGCATACACCTGACAAGGCAAAAGGATAATTATTACGGTATGCTTAGATGCCCGGAAAGGCTAGAGAATGATTGATGATATTGATACTATTGATTATATTGACTGATTCAAGTTTGATTATTAATTATATTTATTTATTTGAGTTTGGATATTTCTTATGATATTTGGATTGGTTATTGTGTTATGGATTATATCTTGGCATTCTTTCTTGCATACATATTGGCTATCACCAGTATATACTTATATCTATCAGCCTTATGAGGGGTTTCATAGGTATGAACGATGAGTATGACTTGTTGTGTGTTGTATGTTGATTGATCTTTTTGAGTCAGGGATAGTGGGGGTTTGTGATAGGCTCAGTTAGGTATTGTTTCTCTAGGCTAGTCGGTTACGCACGTTGTCATTATTGTTATTATCGTTATTATTGTTATGATTATTGTTATGGCTAATTTGTGGAATCTTGGTTATTGATTCAGTATTGAGATTTGTTGTATGATTCTAGTTCTTTTACTTTATGATTATATTATTATGAATGATTAGACATATGGAATACCAACCTTAGGTATGCTAGCACTAGTTTCTGTTATGATTATAAGGTCTTAAGATACTACTCTGATGAGTTAAGTTGTACCTTGAATTTACTTGTTCAGACAAATATGTATGTCTTTTTATACGTAACTATGGTAATACCATATATCCCTCATTTACTTTATTTATTCAGATTGTATGTTCATTCGTCGGCGTTGTATACTATTATACATCTTTCTTTTGCCCTTTATTTGTATATTGGCCAATAATATACAATATAGTGTTAATTTTTAAATATGGATGGAATAGGAAAGCTCATTCTTAATACTTCCTTAGCCTTATTATGTTAATTTCTTGAATATGAGTAGGATGGTTTTCCATTACTATCTCACTAGTTTTATAATATGGTTTCTAGATATTTGGGTTTAGACTCTATTTTTGCTTATATGTTGTATTTATTTGCATTATCTTTGGAGCTCAGTCCGTAGTTGCTTATTGAGTACTATGTGTTTGGTACTCATACTACACTTCTACAGCCTGCAGATCATAGTATGAGTTATTGCCGGTGTTTTATTCATCGTACAGAGCAGCTATGGTTCAAAGACATAGAGTGATCTCTTAATGTGAGGAGTATTACTTTTCACCATCTTATGTACTAAACTAGTCTATATATTGTATTTAGAGATGGTTGTATCTGTATATTCATTTAGTACCTCATTTGTATCCTTCTTATCTTAGAAGCTCCTATATTAATTCCACTTGGTTTTTGGATTATCTTATGTATGTTAGTCTTTTATTTTATCTATTTTACATTCTTCCTTTCATTTGTTTGGGTAGTTCGTTACTAGAAGTTCCAGACTACGAGATTGGCTTCCCTACTAGTAGGTTATAGTAGGCGCCATCAAGAACTTAGAAATTGGGTTGTGACACTCTATAAACCTTTTGCCTACTCTAAGATGCCCTCAACATATCCAAAATCAACCTGACTCTATCCAACGGTTACGAAAGCAAGTCAGTACCACAGGGTCAAATCATGGAAATATCAAACCATCTGATCAGAGAATGATATTGCTACCATATTAATCCTTAAAAGGGGCCATTTAAACACTCTAATGGCAGCTATTATTATACGCGAACTCCACTAAGGCGAAGTGTTGCTCCCACTGACCCCCAAAATCCATAACATAGGCTTGAAGCATATCTTTAGGAACCTAAATAGTGTGCTCTGACTACTCATTGGTCTAGGGATGGAAGGTTGTACTAAGACCCACCTGAGTACCCAGCTCCTCCTAGAAACCTTTTCAAAAGCTAAAAGTGAAAACTAAACCTTGATCTGAAATGATAGATATAGGCACACCATGCAAACAAACTATTTCATTAATATAAATACGAGCTAACCTCTCGACACTAAAAGACATTTGAATAGGAATGAAATATGCTAACTTGGTCAATCGATCCACAATGAACTAAATATCATCAAAACCATAGGAAGTACGTGGCAAACCACTAACAAAGTCTATGATAATCCACTCTTATTTCCAATCAAGAATTGGCAACCTCTAAATCAAGCCATGAGGTCTCTGATGCTCTTCCTTCACGTGCTAACAGCATAGGCAATGAGATAAAAAGTCTGCAACATCTCTCTTTATACCACTCCACCAATATTGCTGCCTCAAATCTCTAAACATCATAGTTCCACCTAGGTGAATAGAATATCTGGAGCAAATAGGCTCACGCAATAGCCTCAATCTTTGCCAAGTCTACCATAATTCTATCCTTGGATACCATATGCCTAAGGAATGTGACCGACTTAAGCCAAAACTCACACTTAGAGAATTTGGCAAAAAATATATGATCTCTCTAAGTTTGAAGAACAATCCTCATGTGCTGCATATGCTTCTCTCTACTCCTATAATATCCAAGGATGTGTTCAATGAACACAATCATAAATGAATCCTAATAAGTCCTGAACACATAGTTCATCAAATCTATAAATGTGATTGGGGCATTAGTCAACCCAAAAGACATCAATAGGAACTCATAATGACCATAATGAGTCCTAAAGGCTATCTTTGGGATATCCTCAGCCTGAATCCTCAATTGATGGTAACCAAACCTCAAATCAATCTTAGAGAACACTGTTGCTCCTTGAAGCTGGTAAAAATAATCAATAATAGAAAGCATAGGATACTGGTTCTTCACTGTAACCTTATTAAGATACCTATAATCAATACACATACGCATGGAACCATCTTTCTTCTTAAAAAAAATAGGATATCCCTAAGGAGACACACTTGGCCTAATGAGACCTTTACGAGAAGATTCTAAAGCCGAGAATTTACCTTCTTAAGATCGATAAGATCCATACGGCAAGGCATCATAGAAATAGGTTGGGTGCCTAGCTCAAGATAAAAAAAACAAACTCAATACGATACTCAGGAGAAAGGGTTTGTAAATTGGTAATGAAAATATTAGAAACTCATGAACTACAGGAATAAAGCAATGGACTCGCTATGCCATCACAAATATAAGAAAGAAAAGACTCAAAACTCCTAAAAATAAGTCTCCTAGAATGAATATATGATATAATCCCTATTAAATCACGACTAACTGCTTCTTGTCACGTAATCATAGATACTCCAGGATTGGAAAAGGTAATAGTCTTGGCAAAACATCCAGGACTGCATACTGGTGGGATGACAAGTCCATGTCTAAAATCATATCAAAATGCACCATGTATAATCCAATAAGATCAGCATGATATCAAGCTCGTGAATAGTCACAACATATGATCTGAAAACACGATCAACTATTAAAGAATCACCCATGAGTATAGATACACATAATGACATAGATAATGAATCCCATGATAACTCTAATCATGGGCCATAATATGAAGACAGTAAGAATAAGCAGATCCAGGATCAAATAAAGCAAAAGTCAACTAGCAGGAAACTAAAATTATGCCTATAATAACAACATCTGAATACTAAACCTCGAGTCTAGCAGGTAAAACATAAAACAACCATATCCGCTACCTGGTTAGGCTCCTTATCGATCTATTATCCTAACTGCCTGAGAATCTCCATGAGTACCCTAGGGACCTCCCATATGACCATGTCATACCACCCCTAGCCGGGGGAAGAAGTACCCAAATTGGTAGAACACATTGAACTGAAGGAACAATCGCTTCACAATTGGGGCACTCTCTCGAGAAATGACTAAAACATCTATAAACATAACATGCCCCAGGAATAATATTTAAACTAAAAGAACAACTAAAATGAAACAAATACCTCAACTAGAATAACTAGAAGATGAACTTCTCAAAGACTAACCACTACCCTGGACAGATCACTAAAACTAGACTCACCTTTATCGATAATCTAACAACATAAACCAGCCTACTAGACTGAACCTAATGCTGATAAGGCTGGTACGAAAGGTCCCTACACTAAGAGGAACTGTATCTGAACCATGAGAAACTACAATTTCCACTTAAACTATATTGATAACCTAACCTCTTATAATATCCCTAGGGCCTCACAATGTATTTCCGTCATAACATGAGCATGATCAGGAACCTCAGTAAAAGACTTACACACAATAATCAAACTCTATGTAGACATAAAGAGTGAAAGTCTCAATCCCTTCACCAAAAAATAAAATCTCTCATACTCAGTAGTCAAAATAAAAAGAACATGCCAAGCCAACTCATAAAAAATAAAATTGCATCCATGTCAATGCAAAAGATCTAAATTTTGTGGAATCAAGATTACCTCTCGACCAATGTTAAGCTATTAATTTCAACTAAAAAGTAGTGTAATCTACACAACTAGTCTCAACTATGCCTAAATTATGAAGCCTATCCTCACAAGTAGTCAAGAACTCAAATACATCCTCACCTGATGCACTATAAATGATAGATAGATCTAAAATCAAGAACCTACCCCACATATTTTGCTTCTCAACAGACATAGAGGCTGGGCAACCACCGGCTGAGCAACTACTAATGAATAATATCAATGAAACCTAGACTTTAATACTAATTTGTCATGACTCAATTTATGAGTTATGATGGTACCTACTTTTTAATGCAAGTAGGTTACCCAAACCAAATCAAGATGTTAGCAATGGAATAACTTGGTAGGGAATGGCCTAAATACCAAAAAACAACATTTAAAGAGTTAAAACAACAAAAAAGCAGTCATAATAGACAATATATTAGATAAAAGAGAAACAACCATCCTAAGACTTTGTAATGTTGGTACAAGAGCTACTACAAGTGAATTATATGTATTGAATAGTCAACTATAATCAATCACAAAAACAAAAGACTGGACATGGATAAATAAAAGAAAAAAGAGAAACTGTAACTCTTAGAGATCACCCTAACTATAAAATTAACTCAGCATAATTCTCGAATCAATAATGGCAACTTGTAACTCCACCTAATCTAGATCCCTAAAAATTTCTTGACCTTTGCCTTACTTCCCAAGTAACGACTTACCTTACGAGTCGTAAGGTCACTATACGGGTCATAGGGCCCAAATCTTATGGTGACCAAAAAAGGTAACCCATGTCCCTGCCTTGGTGATGACTTGCACCTATGAGTCGTCAAGCCTTTTTATGAGTCATAATGTGCCTTTCATTGCCTAGCTAGTAAGTATCCCAGGTTTTCCAATATTTTTGTCCTGGGTAAGATTGAGACCTCATAAGTCATAGTAAGAATCTACAATTTATTAAGTAGGACTCGTGGTTTCACCAGTGAGATGGTCCATGGATTCTGTTATGACCACAACTAGTACCTTACCAATTGTAGGGTGATACTCTTGATCCGATTGGTGAGGATGCCTTAAGTCATTATATAAACCATGAGTGGTTGTGATGATTCGTAAGGTGACTCTACAAGTTGCAAAGTCACCCATAACGACTAAATGATTTTTGGTAATTTTAGTAGAAGAACTTTGGATATTTCCCCTTTTTCCCAAATAAAACCCATGAATTTAAAACCCTATTAGGACCCTATTCTTATCCAAAACATACTAGAATACACTTCTCTCTTCTCTCAATATCTTCCCAAGAAAGACCATTAGGGTTTTTTAAGCGTGGTCATCCAAGGGATCATGTGTGGTTTCTTCTTCTAATTTCTTGGTGACTAAGGCATGTATTTCTATACCTAAAGTTATGTTTTCATTTTTGCATGAATTGGCTTAATATTCACATAGTTTTGATAATGGGTTTTGAATGATGGGTTGAGGGTTTTGGATGTAAATTATTTAAATGCTTTTCCTATGATTGTTATGGATTTATTGTGAATTGAATTGATGAATTTTGAACTCATTGGGGTATATGGGAATGGTGAATAAAATAGGGGGACAAGGATTCCCAAAATTTGTAAACAATGGAACTAAGGGTACAATAATTCCAATGGTAATTGGATTTTTGTACTAAAATAGATGAGAACCTCACACCACTGGCATAAATGGTATAAGAATTTTATTAATCAATTGGATTGGACTATTTTCCTTAAAAATAATGTTTTGCATAAATGGCTAATGGATAATAATGACCTTGAAAACCTTGTGGGGTACAAGGATTCCCCTAAGTGAATTATTTCCTGGAACAAACTTATGGGGTATAAGGACCTCTCATGTGAATGATTTTCTAGAAAACCTTGTGGGGTACAAGGATTCCCCTAAGTTATTTTAATAATAGAGTCTGGGGTTACGTGGATTCCTCAAAGTATTAGCTTTATAATATTCATTTACAAGCTATAGTCAGTATGACAATACTATATAATGATGCCTTAATGATTGACTCCTTTAATTAATAGATGGGTTATGTGCAAAATATTTTAATTGGTCTTAAGGGCAATTGTGTATCTAGTCGTGAAGGTGGATGTCTCAAATGGGTAATTTTTAAGAATACCAGAGTTTTAGAGTTGAAGCGAAGAATTGGGACTGTCATTAGGTGGATAACAACATTAAGTTTATTAGATTAGGTCGATCCCAAGTTATCATCTTGGTAGATGAGATTTTAAATATGTAAATGTCAAGTGTTCCTAGTTCATGTTATTTAATGGATTATTATAGATGTGTATACTCATGAGAGCTTGATTCTTATGATGACAACTCTAGGGGACAGCGAATGTTAAGATTCGTATCTTTGGAGGGTAGTGTTTCATATTATAGTTAACGAGGAAATGGTGAACTAAGGCTGACTTTAAATTTTTCTCATAGTGGTGAATTCTAGGAAAGAGTCATAGTTAATCCACTTTTATTCTTGAAAATTCCTCATACATTCTATCAATGTCTTACGTATTCATATTGTGCCTATGCCTAAAGTCTGAGTTGTCTAAGCAACTTACGCCATACTCCAACCCCTAAAATTAGAAGCAATAATGATTCTCAGAAATATAAGCTTCCAAGTATTCTATCCTTGTATTATGATTCCATGATCGGTAAACTTATGCTTAACTTTGTGCTTTGTTCTAAGGAGCTATACATTCTATTTGCTATTGATTTATTTTATGTCATATCCCAAACTAAAATGTTTTTGAATATGCAATTTGCAACCATTTTCAGTCTATAAAATGAGAGAAAATAGTTTTGAGTGGTAGACTTGTCCTACTTCAAGAATATATAAATCTAAGATTTATGTTATATGAACCATGATATATGCACTCGTGTTTCTTGCTGTGACCAGTCAGAATAACTCAGGCTAGATTATGTTTACGTCAGAACAACCTTTTCCTACGATGTAGGTGGTGCTATGAAGTATTTTTGCCTAGTGTATCGTGTCTTATTTTAGAGCTCTTATTTTGAGTATCATGATGGATAGGAGTCATAATTAAGAAGTAATCCTCCCATCCTTGATGTTTGTACTATAATTCTATAGTGACCCTCCTTTGGTAGTATGGTAGTGGTGTTATGCGTAAGGGAGTAGATGTTCTCTAATGTGGTGTCTATTCTCTAATGTGGTGGCTAGTACTCCTTAATTTTGTTCGATTACAGTGATAGGATGGATTAGTATCACTTGAAGCGTGTATAGTATAGGGTCCCATAGCTTACGCTAACACCTTTAACTTTGAGTTAGGTTTAACATGGAAGATGATACACAGTTATACTTAGGACCTCATAATTATGTATTTTGCTAGGGGAATTAGCAGATTGAAGTGATGGAGTGTTGTGTTCATAGCTGAAAGGCATAGTAAAGAAGAGCGATCATATGTATGCATTACTAGATTCTTTATTTAGGGTGAAGGAAACTACTTGGGAAGATAGATAGGACGTGAGGTCCCAATATCCTTTCTTATTCCCCACTTAGATAATTGTTCTTAAGATGTGTGTATTCCTTAATATCTTTATTTTATCTCTTTGTTAAAGGAAAGTGAGGTTGTGTTCTATATTAAATTTTGCTAGTAGAGGCCTTGTCTTATCATGCAAGGACAAATAATCCTGAAGGGCAAAATGTAACACCTTGAATTTTGGTCCTTGAAAATTTCTTGAACATTGAGCTTACAGCCCAAGTAATACATACTTACAAGTCCTAAGGTCACCTTGCAGGTCATAGGTCCCCAATCTAGGGTGACTAGCAACGGTCGCCCATGTCACTACCTTGGTGACAACTTTCATCTAATGAGTTGTCAAGATTCCATACGACTTATAGTGTGCCTTTTGTAGCCTTACAAGTAAGTGTCCTAGTTTTTCCAATGTTTTGTTTGGGGTACGATTGAGACTTCGCGAGGTTTAGTGAGACACTATGAGTCGTAAGGTGGGACTCATGGTCTCACCTGTGTGATGGTCCATGGTTTCTGTTATGATCATGACTAATACCCTATGAGTTGTAATGTTTGGTTGTAATGTTTGGTCATAATTCATAGGGAGGTACTTGTGAACTAACCATTTAAGATGATATGAGTTATTATCTAGACCACGAGTGGTGGTGATGAGTCATAAAGTGACACTACGAGTCATAAAGCCAGCTATAACGACTGGCAACAGTTTTTTGTAATTTTAGTAGAAGAACTTTGAACATTTCCCTTTTTCCCCAAACAAAATCCACGACTTTAAAACCCTATTAGGACACCATTCTCATCCATAACACACTAAAATAGACTTCTCTCTTCTCTCAAAATATCCCCAAGCAATACCATTAGGGTTTTCCAAGTATTGTCATCTAAGGTCTCAAGTGTAGTTTATTCTTCTAACTTCTTGGTGACAAAGGCATGTATCTCTCTCCCTAAACTTGTGTTTTCATAATTGCATGAATTGGTTTAATATTGACACAGTTTTGATGATGGATTTCGAATGATGGGTTGAGGGTTTTCCATGTTAGTTGTTTAAATGCTTTTCATATGATTGTTAACGATTTATTAAGAATTGAATTAATGATTTGTGAACTCATTGGGGTACATGGGAGTGGTGAATGAAATAGGGGTACAAGGATTCCCCAAATTTGTAAACAATGGAACTAGAGGCCGACACTGGAAACTCATGTTTGCCAATGTGACGACTGGTCTTGATGACCGTGTGATTATTCAATTATATATACCTATATCATGGATGGCATAGGGTACAAGGATTACTCAGCCTTTTTATGGTATCTCCAATACGTGCGGCTAACACAAACTGGGGCACAACTATGAAGAGACAAGTGGACCCGAACCATATAGCCTGTGGTAATTTTATGACAGTCTAGCAACACAGCCCAGGCTAATGTTTTAAAGTTCATGCAAAAGCTTGTTCCCACTCTCAGCATCCTATATAAATATATATGTTTTTATATGCATGTATGTGTACATAAGTATTTATTTTGGATTGGTTATGGAATGCTGGCATTATTTTGTCCCTTATCCCTGAGTTATAAGCTATCTCTCAACCCTCTAACTGTCTCTAGACGTTGTATCCCTGCTCGATATAGGGAATGAAGTCACTTCTACTTTTTCTTCGCGGTGATAGGATTTCTAGGTTATCAATAGTTAGCTTGGAGCAGCGAGAGTCTACTCTTCAGAAGAGCTTCAAAGTTCTATCATTCTCTTATATCATAGACTATTCATATGGTTTTTTGGTCAATTTTTAGGGGGAATGTCCCGACTTAGATTATATTTGGTTTTGTCATAGAGTCTTTGTGGATTACTGTGGATTGGGATGTGTGCTTAAATTTTTTTCTGAGTTTCCTATTTTGTTATATGTTCGAATCTCAATGTATCTTGTTATATGTTCGGAATTCATCCGCTACTAGCTGTATTTTGTTTTGTTTGACTAGTCATAGGAGGTGGCCTTCAATCCACGGCTGACTCGAGATACATGTCATGCCTAGGCCATATTCGGGTCGTGAAACAACTAGTACTTGAATTTGCACCAAAAAGGTACAGAATTGTAGTATAAGTTCCATAACCACAGCTACCCAGTAGGAATCATCGGTCCACTATGCTAAATCATGGTATAAGTATTATAAGATACAACACAATGTAAACTAAGTCAAGGTAATAGGGCAACCATGAAATAAGCTCCAACACTATTGTAGATAAATAAATAAATAAATAAATAAATACAAAATAGTAATGCAAAGATCACACAACTATAACTACAAGATTAGCTTCCGTAAGCTAATAAGCGTGAAAAAGTAAATAACCCAGCGCAGTCTTCCATAAGCCTAGAGGGTACAATCAAGGAAAGTAAATAACCCAATAACAATAAATTACCAATTACCATGCCATGACCAAGAATACATACAAACCATATCATATCATAAATAACTCCCAAAATGTTGGACTTGAATCGAAACTCAATAGTGTCATCATCAGTATCATCATTTGTCGGACTTAAACTAGAACTCATATTACTAATTTCATTATCAAATTAAGGAATCAAATCATGACTCACATATGCATCATTGTCATCAACAATTGTCGAACTTGAACCGAAACTCGTATATCATTAGACCATATCTATATGCCATGTAAATAAATTGTAATCATAAGCCATATCACTTAAACACAATAATTATCCACAAAAACTTACCTAGAATTACAAACTCTTAACTACTAAACTAGCATAATTAATAAGAATCTAATCTCTTCAAAGTCCAAAAATAGAATTAATAAGGGTAAATTATGCGTAATTAAGTCTGCAAAGGCTATCACAAGACTTGGCCTAAGGTGGATCGAAGGAGCCCACTTCTAATTCCCAAAATCCATTCTAGACAAATTCTATCCACTAAAGTATCTAAATTTATTCTTAGATGTTAAATAAGCTCGAATAAGCCTTGATATACCAATTTATCCTAAAAGATAAGCAGTTAAGTCAATTTCACCAAAATTTCTATTTTAAGATAGCCTAAATAGTCCAACTAACCAAATATTCTAAGTCAAATCTCCAACACCTAAATCCCACTATTTATATAACATAATATCATACTCATACTAGGAAATATCTCAATCTATGAAGAGGGTAAACCTAGCCTATGTGGATACTAAAGAAAAGCCCAAAAAATTTGCGAAACTACTGATTTTCATTTTTGAGAACCTTCCATAAGATGCCATTCTATAAAAATCACAATCTAATCATCAAAATAAGAACAACGATATCCATATTGCACTATAACTATTATGCTTTGGGTCCAAAATCATGTAAAAATCCTATGTGGGGCCCATTTGCAGAGTCGTACTTTCAAAACCAACACAACATCCCTCAATGCTCAAGGAACATTTATCCTTAAAAATAGGTAAATTTTGAGATCTAGTGTTTCTACAATACAGCCACCATGATTCAAGGGATTTTAGAAAAAGATGGAGGAACAAACAATGAAATTAATGGAATCTTACCTCAAATTCGATGAAAAATCATGTAAATTATTTGTACCCAAGATCCACAATCACCCATAATTGATTCTCCAAAGAATTCCTACTTCTTAGGGTTCAATAATCTATATGATGGGTGAAAATGGTGAAAATCTAGCTAAGTGAGGTATTTATACCTTCCCAAGCCCATAGATGTCACTTAAGCAGACATTAGGTCGCTTAAGCGAACATCACTTAAGCGACACTTGCTATCTAAGCATAAGTAATGTAAGTGATGCTGGTATTGCTTACATGGCATTCGCTTATGCAATATTCACTTCACTTATGTGATTCCACTGGTCCAAGCCAGGTTGCTGAAGTGATCAGTTGGTCGCATACACAGTGCACCAGACACCAATTGCTTTTCCAAGTCTCTGTCAACTCTTTTGGATTCATTCAAAATCTCGTTTACATAAAAAATCTATGTTACCTAATAAAATAGACATTCCAAACTCAATGGCGCAATCATAATTTCCATTCGAGGTTGTTTCAATGAAATGTGGGTCCCATTCCCACTTATCATTTTTCTTAACATTTGGTCAATAGCCTAAAATGAATCTGAGAGCCTTGGGACCCAAACCAGGGGTCAACCTAGCCTAAAATCAATGTTCTAGAGATATTGGAATCATTAGAATTGTCATAAGAGATCTTTTGATAGGTATTTTTCCAGATAGACAATTTGAACCAGTGAACACTTTAACATAGAAAATTGGCTCTAAAAACCAAATAAACAACCCGGTAATTGAACCGTTAGTTATAGCAAGTCATAAATGACTTAGGGGAGCCATAGGAAAGATATAAATTATGAAAAAGAGTGGTAATACCATAAATGACCTTGATAGTCATTACATAGGGATTTATGACTAAATTTGAGAAATATATTAAGAATTAGGTAGAACTTACTAGAATTTTGAATTAGGAAATTACTATCCTGAGCTCACTAACACTCCATGATCTCCCAAGGATAAACCTCCCAATTCTCCATGCGCTCTTGGGTTTTTATGATCTTAGAACTTTGGGAGAATGGGACAAAATTGAGAGAAGAGGAGAATTTAATACCTATAAAGTTACACCTTGAGCGATCATTGATAAAGTGTCATAGGGTCACTTAAGACACTCTTGCACCTAGATAACTTTTTTTAAGTTGACAACATGTTTCTTAACCAATGTCCGCAAAAGCTGTTAGGCCTTCACTTTAGCAACATGGATGTGACGAGTATTGGCTACTAAAGAAACCCCTTCCTCAATCAAGAGAACACACTTAAGAAAACAAATATTTACTTGAGCGGTTGCACAAGTGAGTCCATGCACTAGTTAAACTTGGTTTTTGTTAATTTTTTGTCGCCCATCAAGATTCATTTGGAATATAATGAATCTAAATGAGCTATGCTACCCTATAAAATTTGTCATGTTAGACTCAACTATGCCATCAAAAATTTCCTCTAAAGTTGTTTCAATAAAATCATTTCATACCATGAAATGAATCCCGAAGCCATGGAACCAAACCAAAGGTCCCCCTAGCCTAAAATAAAAGTTTTGGATCCAATGTAACTATTAGAATTAGAATACAAGGTTATTAACCTAAATTTAATGTCTGATAGTCAATCCTTACTATCAGAGACTCCAAAATAGAGAATTAGCTCTAAAATCCAAATTAACTTTTCGATAATCGAACTATCATATCCAGTAAGTCACTAATAAGTTGGGGTAGCTATAGGAAAGCCCTAAATAGGAAAAAAGTACGGAAATGCATTAAATGACTTGAACGGTTGTTACATGGAATGTCAAAATTTTGTAGGGTAGAATAGTTTATTTGAATTCATGGGATTCCAAACAAATCCGAGGGTTCAATCAACGACTTTGCAAATGCAATATTTGTTAGTGCTAGCTTCAGATGGTATAGGTCAAAAGTGGTCATTGAATTAGTGCAGCTCTTGGCTACATTTTCGAAGGTCAAAGTGAATAGCCATTGTAATCGTGGTGTCCTTGGTCACATTTATGAAGGCCAAGTTCATTGGCTATCACACTAGTCTCTACATTAGCATAGGGTAAATCAGGTCGAGGGTCTCATTTATTATGAGGTCTCTATGATCGAAATGAGGGATATCAGTAGTATTTATTATACTCAAACCCGATACGCTTTTACTTTTATAAGTCCCAACTTCCAGTAAATGCCCTAGAGAGCTAAGAAAGTGAGATGATGATACGTGGGTGTTCGACGTGAGTTGTCATGTTTGTGGGGACGTTTCTCATTAAGGATTATCGTAAGTTTTCTTTATTTTCTTATATCAATTCTTTTCTTTGATATCAAAATCCCTAATCCTTGGTGGGATGATTTCAGGGTGTACTTATGCTTGGATTTCACCATTTTTAGAGTAAATAATCCTTAATCCTAGAGAGATGTTTTGGTAGATCTATGGTTGTGATTCTGCAAATGGGCCCCATATGAGATTTTTATCCTGATTTTTGAGCTAACATATTTATATGAAATATGGGTATTATTATTCTCGTATTAAAATTTTTATCATTAGTTTTATAGCATGGAATCGAGCGAAAGATTCTCGAAAGTAAAAATCTCCAATTTAGTGGACATTCTCAGGCATTCATCGGCGTCTATGTAGGCTAGACTTAATTTCCTCATAGATTTAGCTTTTGTAAGGTATTGGTATTGTATTATATTATATTTTTATTAGAATTTATTATTTGGTTGCATATTGATACACCTAATTACACCTCTCTTACGAGAGAGTAAGTGGTTGTCGTCAAATATATAACTTAACTAGGTTGTGGTCGAATCCCACAGGAAATATGGTGTTAATTGAAGTTATTTGTTATTCAATCGACTAATAGCTAATAGCTTCCTATAAATGGGGGTTTTCAGAGATTAAACAAAAGTTACTGTTCACTTTTTTTAGTAGCTTGCAACTAAGATTTCAATTTTTAAAATTAATGTTATGGAAAAACTAGAGTTGTGTTCACTATAAGTATTGACACTTTATGTACATTGGTTGTAGCCCACGATTCTCATGAAATATAGGAACAACTGATTATCATTATCGAAGCTCTATCTAAATGTCTCTCAACCTATTTAGATATCAGATTACCTAATTCTTTCAAACCTAGGAAATTCATATACTTAACTTGATCTTATCTCGAGTTAATTAAACTTATTATAGCATTAATCATTAGATGAAATTTTAATTCTTCCAAATACCCGTTGATAATTCACTTCCTATCAAATTATTTCTTACTTCAAGTAAACCAATAATCAGGTTTAATCTATTGTTTGCAACCAATAGACAATATGCATAACAGAAGAATTATCAAGGAGTTCCTAATGTCTTGAGAATCTTAATAAACTAATGAATTCACAAGGCCAAACTCATAGATCCCACAACTTGGGTTAAGAGAATTAGTTCCTCGTAATATAGAAAGAAACAACATATATTGAATTCATCATTCCGCAATAGTTTACTTACAATCAATGAAGATATAAGATTGTTTTTCCATCTAAATGACAAAAGAATTCCCAAAGACAAGGTAACAACCCCAAAAATTTAATTAAAAAATTCAGAGAAAAAGTATCAAAAAAATTGTTGTTTGGAATAAGTTCAAGATAATTATGAAAACCCTAAGACTTTTTCTTAATTACTCAAGAGAAATTCGAAGTTAAATTTCAAATTACAGATTTTCCACTCTATAGATAATGACCATAAATGATGGCTTATCAAAGAGTTGATGACTTAACGGACCAAGTCCGCCACTCCTCTTTTAAACATTTGCTCACAAATTATAGGTGATGACCTAATCTGATGATTTATTAAGAAGTTGATGACTTATCAGATCAAGTGGTCAACTTATCATTCTATTTCTTGCACACTGTCTTCATCCGACGACCCCTTCTGACGACTTATCACAAAGTTCACAACTTATCAGATAAGTCATCACTACAATCTTCAAACACCATTCCTAGGTTTTTTCACAAAAATTTATCCTTTTTAATGTATTCATCAAAGGATTTCATACATCTTGACTTCACTGCAAATTTACATGAAATATAATAAAAAACAACAATAGGTACTTAAGAACTTGTATTTATTTTAAGAAAAGCCTTAAATGTGTTAGCAGAAAGTTGGCACATCACATATTTAGTAAAAATTTAAAATATTTAGTCGATTAGAGAGTTATTTTAGGTAGAAGTAACCCATTCTTCCTTCCCTGGAGGTAAATTGTTTCCTTATGACTAATGTAGATTCATTTAATACCTAGTAGTTTAATTTGAAGCCTTAGTCTAGCTTATGGGTGGATATCACCTTAGTATGGCTTTTGGGGTTCAGTACTAGGCCCTACTGGCCCTCTTTAAGGTCAAATATATCACTTAGATCCTTGTAGATCTAGGAGACCTTTTTTCATCTTGTATGTAATCATGGACTCTAGGCTGATCTAGACATCTTTCGATCCTTGACAAGAATTGAAAATCTGTGTTTACTTTAGAGATCACTTTAAGTTTGGTAATTATTATTCATTTATGATACTAAATCCCCTGTTCAAGTTTGGCATATATGATACTAAAGACTGATTTAATTCCATCTATGATTCACTTATTATATTAAGTGATCTTAGGTGTATTTATACACCTAAGTGTCATTATATTTGTGTGTTTAGCTTAATTTTAATGACTTTTTGATGTGATTATTGAATTATTAAGGGTTTAATTAGGAATTTAGATATTGTATTACATTTTACAGTGTTTAAGGTGCATTTAAAACAAGTCAAGAGTCAACATGATCATAAAGAGTTTGGACAAAAAGTTAGTGGTGCTAGCTTGAGCTGTGCTTGTTCTAGTGTACTTTGATAAGCTCTATTTTATTCTATGTACTAATAAGTGTTATATGATGTTATATTAGGACATTTTTTATGTTATAGAATCTAATTTAATCCTACAATCTTGTCATAATAAGTGGGTAGACAACAAATAAATGTGAAAGGAGAAAAAAGCTAAATGGTAGTGAATCCTTACCCTTGAGGAAGGGCCTTGAGCTCCCCCCCCTCCCCCTAAAGAATGGGATGGGCCTTTTTCCTTAACACCTATGGAGAGAAAACACTACCTCACCCATGATATGGGTGTGTGTTTCACCCCCTAGGACATGTTTTTGCCTTGCGGCACAACCACTCCCCCCTAGACGACCAAAAGTTGATTTTTTATGTCTTTAAGTTGGGAAAAATGTCTTAAATTCATATGTTTCGTCTGGGTAGGCCTATATAAGAACTAAAATAACTATAAAAGTATTACATATCCATAATTACTCCCCCACTTTTTGATCAATACATGATTGGAGAGAAGAGAAGACATCCAAGGGCTCTATAGTAAGATTCTTTGTTCTTTACTTTAGTTTTCTTGTGGCTTTTACTAATGAATTCAATTATGGTTGTTATTTTGAATAATATAAGTGGATGAATACCATCATTATAGGATTAAGGTAAGAACATGAGAACTTATCTTTAAATTAAGTTGGCTTAAAGTTGATTATGATAATTGGTTGTTCATATGTTCTTGTTGCTATTATTCTATTAACTCACAACCTTAAGAATACATTTATATTTCTATTGTGAGACCTAAATGAGGAATATTATATTATAACATAGAATATATGGAGTGGGTTCTTGTATTTTAATTGAATTAATGATGGGATTTACGGTTAGGATAGGAATATACCTAATTCGCCCCATTTTGTTCAATTATCAAATGAAATTCAAATGCATTTGAATTAGTTCTCACATCCTCGCTCAACGATGTAGTTGTGGGGTTAATTTTAATAAAAATATTAGAGGATCAGAATAATATAATCATGTTATCAACCCCGTGAATCAACAACTAAGATAGTTAACTTGATCAACGACATTATGCAGATTCATAGGATAGTTCAAATGCCCTTGATTCTAGATTTCTCAAACTATTGTTTCAAAGACATTGTTTTATTGATATATTTTATAGATAATTTCAATTCCCAAAATGTAAAAACTCTCTTGATTTATGAATCACATTTATTTAATCTTATTAGTAATACTTGAATTGGATTTCTTGTGAATAACCAAGTCTCTGAGTGATCGATATTCGTCTCAAAAGGTCTAGTGTATTCCTTGCATAATCATGTATACTTGAGTGTGTGATATGATGCAATAAGTTTTTGGCGTGGAGAATCTTCTGATTGGTTTGGATGAAGTGTGCTATAAGATTTCTATTTTTATTTATTTTCTAGTTTTTGACTAAACGTTTTACAAAATACAAAAATATTTTATCATTGTTCATTTTTAGTCTTTATTTCTTGGACTAGTTAGTAAAAACACATTTCATCCATCCTTAATGTTTCTTTTCATTTCTTTTCTGAGGGGGAGCCCTTAGGAGTAATTTTATATTTTTCTTACTTGGAATAAATGAGATATACTTGCTAAAGGTTATGTATGGTTACATGATGTAAGTTTATTTTGAATGTGAAATCATCCGTAACGAGTTAAATGACTATTTTTGAGACACCTAGGATCCTTTATAAGACTAGTGTGTGATGTTAGCTTAATTTTAAATTCTTGATATTATTAGTTGAGAGTCTATAGAGTTACTTCTTCATTTGAGAATGCTCCATGTGTGTGTATGATTTTTTGTTATATTCCATATATGCATATACTCCAATGGACACCTATTACTGTCATAAATTAATTTTCCTAAATGTCTCGAAAATAGATTGCGATTTTTTTTGGAACAGTTCGTTTATTGTAAAAGGTTATTTTCAGCTTCTCACCAAATTTATGTGATGCAATTTCATTGAACTTGTTTCTCCCTCAAACTTTTTTATCTTTCTAGGATTAGATGATTCTACTGCTACATAATTTGGTATGAACTATACTAATAAAATTCAATTCTACAAATTTAATAATACATGAAATCAAAATATCATACCTATTTCAGTAGTTTGGGAGGATTTTATAGCCTTATCAATAGACGGATGTAATGAAATATTGGTTTGCATATTCTTTTACCCAAGAATTAGAGGATTATTATAAATTGATCACATTCCTTAATACGGTCCCACATTATTCTTAAAAACCCCTAACAAGGAGCACAAAGATGTAGGTCTTACATCCCACATAATTCATAGAATCTCCTAACAAGGAGAAAATATTTGTAGGATGTGATGAATGTGGAAAAATATAGAGTAGACTTGGAAAAACATTTATAAACCCCTACACTAAGCATGATGTAATGAATGTGGACAAATACTCAACAGAGTAGGAAAAACTTACTTTTTCAACCTCATTGGTACATTGCTTAACTTGATTAGTATATGGAGGAAATAAAGTATGAACTTGCATATCTGCTTTCTCAAGAACCATAGAGTTCTTACGTATTGATCCCAATCCTTGACTAGAAGACATGGTAAATTTTTTAAGTCCTTCTTCTGGTCCCTTCTTAATAGCTCTTACAGAAAGTAAATCATATTACTAATACTTAAGTTATATATTCAATCAAAAACTCAATAGATTTGAAAACAAAACTTACCCGTTTCAACCTATTTGGTGCATTTCTTAACTTGATTATTTGATGGAGAAAATGGAGTATGAACTTGCATAAACTTGTTCTCATGAATCATGATGTTCTTACGTATAACTTCCATTCTTTGAGTAGAAGACATGGTAAAGCTTTAAAATCCTTCTTATGGTCCCTTCCCAATAGCACTTAGAGAAAACCAATCATATTACTAACACTTAAGTTTTATATGTAATCAAAAACTCAATAGATTTGAAAAAATACTTACTTGTTTCAATCTCTTTGATGCATTGCTTAACTTGATTAGTCGATGAAAGAAATGGAGCATGAACTTGCATATAGTCATTCTCAAGAACCATGGAGTTCTTATGTATCATCGTTCCCATTCCTTGAATAGAAGACATGGTACAATTTTTAAGTACTTCTGGTCCCTTCCCAATAGCACCTAGAGAAAACAAATCATATTACTAATACATAATGATATATGCATTCAAAAACTCAACAAATTTAAAGTTAAACTTACTTGTTTCAACCTCTTTGGTGCATTGCTTAACTTGATTAGTCCATGGAGAAAATGGAACATGAACTTTTATATACTTATTCTAAAGAACCATGGAGTTCTTATGTATTTTTCCCATTACTTGACTAGAACGCATGGTAGAGTTTGTAAGTCATTTTCCTCGCCCTTTCCCAATAAAATTTGTAGAAATAAATGTATAGTTGTATGAGCTTAATATTTTAAGATTAATATGACAAATGTAATAGGACCATATAGTTTCACTCCTAAAACTATATAGTTAACCATAATCTTCTAGATATAATCGGAGAACAAAACTAGCATATGCTCCGTGTAAGATGCATATTCTCTTAGTGAATTCATCGATGCAATCCATGACTCTTCTTATTTCATGAAATTAGAATAAGTTCAATAGTATAGCTCAAGGTTTCATTGATCATTCTTAGGGCAAAAACTAGAATTAGCTTACTGAAAAAATAAATAGTCATGCAAAGAAAAATAAAATAAACCAAGTAGAGCAAACAACATATCAAATTTTAAAATTAATGTTATGGAAAAACTAGAGTTGTGTTCACTATAAGTATTGACACTTTATGTACATTGGTTGTAGCCCACTATTCTCACGAAATATAGGAACAACTGATTATCATTATCGAAGCTCTATCTAAATGTCTCTCAACCTATTTAGATATCAGATTACCTAATTCTTTCGAACTTAGGAAATTCATATACTTAACTTGATGTTATCTCGAGTTAATTAAACTTATTATAGCATTAATCATTAGATGAAATTTTAATTCTTCCAAATACCCGTTGATAATTCACTTCCTATCAAATTATTTCTTACTTCAAGTAAACCAATAATCAGGTTTAATCTATTGTTTGCAACCAATAGACAATATGCATAACAGATGAATTATCAAGGAGTTCCTAATGTCTTGAGAATCTTAATAAACTAATGAATTCACAAGGACAAACTCATAGATCCCACAACTTGGGTTAAGAGAATTAGTTTCTCGTAATATAGAAAGAAACAACATATATTGAATTCATCATTCAGCAATAGTTTACTTATAATCAATGAAGATATAAGATTGTTTTTCCTTCTAAATGACAAAAGAATTCCCAAAGATGTTATATCATCCATGTTATGTTCAGTATTGAGCCTTATGGTCTTTCAGTGCATGTTTCCTCGTTATTCAGAATTTTATGCAGTGTGCAGGTACAGATATCAGTCATGGGTTAGCTTGTGGTCCTTCGGGGTTATGAGCACCGTATAGTGTTTCGATTTAGCCAATTGGGGTGTTAAAAACTTGGTAACAAAGCCTAAGGTTCAATAGAGTCATAGGAAGTCTTAAAGTCACATCTAGTAGAGTCTTGTACATGGGTGTGTTGTGTGCCACATTTATGTGCAAGAGGCTATGAGATGTTTAGGAATAGTTTCCCTTCTTTCAGTATTTATGTCATGCCAGTGAGCATAATTACAAGTCAATCTCTCAGACTAATCCTCTTTTTTTCTTTATTTTAGAATATTCCTCCTAAGAGAAGATATCAGTCATCCCCTCAGCCCGAAGAACCTTTGGGTGATTATGTTTCTCATGGGGAGTTTAGGACCGCATTTACCACACTTGCTCAGTCTGCAGCTACCCATAATAAACGATCAGCTATTGTTCTGGCCAACTCAACTGCAGCTAGGATTCGGGACTTCACCCGAATGAATCATCCGTCCTTCCACGGGTCTAAAGTAGATGAAGACCCTCAGGAATTCATTGATAAAGTTTAGAAAGTTACAAACATCATGGGGGTGATTATTATTTAGAGTGCTGAGTTAGCCGCATACCAGTTGTAGGATGTAGGTCATACTTGGTTAAAATAGTGGAAGTCAGAAAGGTCAGATGATGTAGGTCCTATAGAGTGGGAGGAGTTTGTCACTGCATTCTTAGACAGATTCTTTCCCCAAGATCTTAGAGAGGCTAATGTGCTAGAATTCATCAACCTTAGGTAGGGCAATATGATGGTGAAAGATTATTCTCTAAAGTTTACTCAATTAGCCAGATATTCCTCTCATGTGGTTGCAGACGGTAAAGCCAAGATGAGTAAGTTGCTTTAGGGGTATATGATAGTGTGGTTAATAAGTGAAAATACACCATGGTAAATAGTAACATTACTTTAGGCAGACTTATGACCTATGCTCAGCAGATAAAGGAACAGAAGATTATGCAGAGGGAAAAGTAGAATAAGAAAGCTAGGATAGGTAGCTTCAATTTTATTCAGCTTAAATCAGAAAGAGGAAACCATTCTCAGTTTCTTCCTAAGTCATCAGTTCCATCTGCTTCTTCAGCCAGTGCTACAGTTCCTCATTTTAGCAAGGGTAACAAAGATAGAGCGCCTGGCTCTAAGTCCCAGGGCAGTGTTAGCAGTGCCCACACCTATCCTCTTTTTCATACTT
The DNA here is from genome assembly GCF_002878395.1 of Capsicum annuum. Taxonomy (NCBI): domain Eukaryota; kingdom Viridiplantae; phylum Streptophyta; class Magnoliopsida; order Solanales; family Solanaceae; genus Capsicum; species Capsicum annuum. The sequence goes on from NC_061116.1 coordinate 74,440,750, forward strand.
ATGGCAAGCACTATCAGGGTATTTATAAAGATAGAAGTGGTATTTGTTTTTGATGTGGCATGCCAGGCCACAGAGTCAGAGACTACCCTCAGTCTGGTTATTAGAGTCATCTTTGCTTCTCAACTCAGTCCGGTCGCCCAAATTAGTAGGGTACCACCACCAGTGCTACTATATGGCAACAACCAAATAGATTATATGCTCTTCCGACCTGATAAGATCGGGAAAATTCTCCTGATGTAGTTATTCATATGCTACAGATCTTTTATGTGTATGTTAACACTTTTCTAGATCCAGGAGTTTCTTTGTCTTTTGTTACTCCCTATATAGCAGTTAATTTTGGAATCAAGCTTGAAATTCTAGAAGAGCCCTTCTCAGTCTCTACCCTAGTGGGCAAAACCATCATAGCCCAACAGGTATACAAGAACTGCCCGATTATGATATTTCAGAAATTTACTTTAGCAGACTTAGTCGAATTAGAGATGACTAATTTTGATGTTATTCTTGGTATGGATTGGATTTATTCCTGCTATACCATAGTCGACTGTAAAAATAGAATAGTCCAGTTTCAGTTTCCAAATGAACCCATCCTTGAGTTGAAGGGTAGTGTATCTGCTTTCAAGGGTCAGCTTGTTTCTTACCTTTGGGAAAGGAAAATGATATCTACAGAATGTATCTATCATTTTGTTTGAGTTAAGGACACTAGTTCCAAAACTCACAGCCTTGAATCAGTCCCAGTATTGAATGAATATTCAAATGTCTTTTCTGAAGATCTTCCAGGAATTCCTCCCAAAAGGGAAATAGACTTCGGCATTGATCTTTTTCCATATACGCATCCTATATCTATTCCACCATATAGAATGGCACCAGTAGAACTCAGAGAACTAAAAATATAGTTGAAGGGTCTCTTAGATAAGGGATTCATCAGACACAATATTTCTCCGTGGGGCACACCAATCTTATTCGTGTGCAAGAAAGACGGTTCTCTCAGAATGTGCATTGATTATAGTTAACTTAATAAGGTCATGGTCAAGAATAAGTATCCTATTACCAGAAGTGATGACTTGTTTGACTAACTTCAGGGTGCCAGCTATTTCTCTAAGATAGACCTCAGATCCTGCTATCATCAGCTCAGAGTTGGAGAATGTGATGTTCTAAAAACAACTTTCTATGCTCGGTATGGTCACTTTAAATTCTTAGTCATGTCATTTGGTCTTACCAATGCCCCAGCAACTTTCATGGACTTGATGAACCACGTGTTCAAGCAGTACTTGGACATGTTCTTCATAGTTTTCATAGAAGATATTCTGTTCTATTCCAGCACTAAGTGTGATCATGAAAACCATCTCAGAACAGTACTTCAGATGCTCAGAGATTATCATCTATTCACCAAATTTAGTAAATGTGAATTTTGGCTAAGGTCGGTCAGTAGCATTCCATGGTCACATCATTTCCAATGATGGCATTAGAGTTGATCCTCAAAATTCCAAAGCAGTAAAAAACTGGCCAAGACCTGTCTCTCCATCATATATAAGGAGTTTCTTGGGTTTGGCTGGCTATTACAGATGGTTTTTTGAAGTATTTTCATATATTGCATCCCCTATGTCTAGATTGACTAAGAAGAAAGTCAAGTTTCAGTGGTCAGACCCTTGCAAGAAAGTTTTCAGGAGTTGAAGACTCGACTTACCTCAGGCCCAGTCTTAGCTCTTCCAGATAGTTCAAATGGGTTCGTGGTGTATTGTGATGCATCCAGAGTAGGTTTGGGTTATGTCCTCATGCATCATGGTATGGTCATAACCTATGCCTCTAGATAGCTTAAACCCCATGAGGGGAATTATCCTACTCATGATCTTGAGTTATCAGCCGTAGTCTTTGCCTTAAGGATTTGGAGGCATTATCTCTACAGAGTTCATGTAGATGTCTTCAAAGATTACAAGAATCTTCAATATGTCTTTTGTCAAAAAGATCTCAATCTTCGTCAGAGAAGATTGTTAGAGCTCTTGAAAGACAATGACATTAGTGTCCTCTATCATCTAGGCAAGGCCAACATTGTGGCCGACGCTCTCAGTAGGCTATCCATGGGTAGTGTTTCTTATATGGAGGATAGTAAGAAGAAGTTATCTCATGAAGTCCATCATCTTCCCACACTAGGTATTTTCTTAGTCGATTTTTCATAGGGTGGTGTATATGTTCAGATTAGTTTAGAATAATCTCTAGTTTCGGAGGTTAAAGAAAAGCAAGATAGAGATCCCAGCCTTGTTAAGTTGAAAGAGTCAGTTCAGGATCAAAAACTAGAGGTTTCCTCCCAAGGGGGAGATGGTGTTTTGGGTTGCCAGGGTCTTCTCTGTGTTCCAGGTGTAGACGACTTAAGGTAGTGAATTCTTGTAGAAGTGCATAGTGCGCGCTACTCTATTTATCCAGGGGCCACAAAGATGTACCACGACTTGTGGGAAATCTATTCGTAGAGTGGGATGAAGAGAGACATTACAGATTTTGTGGCCAAGTTCTCTACATGTCAGCAAGTTAAGATAGAGCATCAGAAGCCTAGTGGGTCCATGTAGGAGTTCAGTATTCCTACTTGTAAGTGGGAAGTATGAACATGGACTTCGTGATGGGTTTTCCTCGAACTCGTCATCAGCATAATTCATTGGGTCAATGTAGACAGAATGACCAAATCAGCTCATTTCCTTCCAGTTCATACCTCATATTCGGTTGTGGATTATACCAAGCTCTACATCAAGGAGCTGGTCAGATTGCACAATATTCCGTTGTCTATTATCTCAGAAAAAGGTACCCAGTTCACCTCTCATTTCTAGAAAGCATTCCAAAAGGGTCTTGGTGTTTATTTCAGAACAACCTTTAATCCTCAGATAGATGGTCAACTAGAAAGAACCATTCAGACATTAGAAGATATGCTAAGGGCACATGTAATCAATTTCAAAGAAAGTTGGAATGACCACTTACCTTTGATTGAATTTTCATGCAACAACAACTATCATTCCAGTATTCAGATGGCTCCATTCAAAGCTCCCTATGGTAGAAGAGGTAGATATCTAACTGGTTGGATCGAAGTTAGTGAGGCCTCAGTCATAGGGACTAACTTAGTATTCGACGCCTTAGAAAAAGTCCAGTTGATTAGAGGAAGACTTCGGGTTGCTCAGAGCCGAGAGAAGTCTTATGATGATGTTTGTAGAAAAGATCTCGATTTTCAGATTGGTGACTCTATCTATCAAAAGATCTCACCCATTAAGGGATTGAAAAGATTCGGCAAGAAGGGAAAGCTCAGTCCCCGATATATCGGTCCCTTCAATATTCATAGTCTCTTTGGCAAGGTAGCCAATGAGATTGAATTTCCTTCATATATAGCCTCAGTTCATCCAGTCTTTCATGTCTCTTTGCTCAAGAAGTGCATAGGTGACCCCTTAGTTGTTTTCCCTTTTTCGATCATTGATGTTCAGAACACTCTCTCTTATGAAGAGATTCCAGTCGAAATCATAGACTATCAGACTCGTAGATTGAGGAACAAAGAAGTCCCTCTAGTTAAGGTTCTTTGGCGAAATCAGTCCGTCGAGGGAGCAACTTAGGAAGTAGAGGCAGACATGTGTACCAAGTATCCTCACCTCTTCTTCTCCAACTCAAATCAAGCTTAAGGTAATAGTTCTCCTTAAGCTTACTTAGTTTCATGTTCAGTGTTCATCAGAAACTTGGTATTAAATCCCATTGCATATTCAGTCATGCATTCATGTATCAGCTCAGTTATAACTGATATGCATATCTGATGTCTGATGGATAATTATATAACTAAGCTAATACATGAATGCATGACTAAATATGCTTTGGTATTTAATACCAAGTTTGTGAAAAACACTGAACTTGAAACTAGGTAAGATTAAGGAGAACTGTTACCTTGAGCTTGATCTGAGTCAGCGGAAAAGAGGTGAGGATACTTGGTACGTATACCTGCTTCTGTTTCCCAAGTAGCTCTCTCGACAGACTGATTTTGGCAAAAAACATTAACTACAGGGACTTCTTTGTTCCTCAGTCTAAGAGTCTGATAATATAGGATTTCAACTAGAATCTCTTCATAAGAGAGGCTATTCTGAACATCAATGCTCTGAATAGGGACAACAACTAAGGGGTCACCTATGCACTTCTTGAACAACAGAAATGAAAGACGGGATGAACTGAGGCTAGATCTGAAGGTAATTCAATCTCATAGGCTACCTTGCCAAAGAGACTATGACTCTTAAGGGACCGACATATCGGGGACTGAGCTTTCCCTTCTTACTGAATCTCTTCACTCCCTTCATGGAATAGATTTTTCGATAGACAGAGTCACCAATATCAAACTCGAGATCTTTTCTACAAATATATGCATAAGACTTCTGTCGGCTCTAAGCAACCCAAAATCTTTCTCTGATCAACTGGACTTTCTCTAAGGCGTCGAATACCAAGTCAGGCCCTATAACTGAGGCCTCACTAACTTTGAACCAATCAATTGGAGATCTACATCTCCTACCATAGAGATCTTCGAATGGAGCAATATGAATACTGGAATGATAGCTGTTGTTGTACACAAATTAAATCAAAGGCAAGTGTCATCCTAACTATCCTTGAAATCAATTTCATAGGCCCTTAGCATATCTTCTAAAGTTTGAATGGTCCTTTCTTCTTGACCATATGTCTGAAGATAAAAGGTTGTACTAAGATGTACTTGGGTACAAAGACCCTTTTGGATTGCTTTCTAAAAACAAGAGGTAAACTGGGTACCTCTGTCTGAGATAATAGATAGTGGAAGACCGTGCAATCTGACCAACTCCCTGATGTAGAGTTTGGCGTAATCCTCGGCTGAATATGAGGTATGGACTTGAAGGAAATGGGTTGATTTGTTCATTCTGCCTACGATGATCCAAACGGAATCATGCTGATGACGAGTTCGAGGCAAACCTGTCACGAAGTCCATGTTCACTTCTTTCCACTTTCAAGTAGGAATAATGAATGCCTGCATAGGACCACTAGGTTTCTGACGCTCTATGTTAACCTGCTGACATGTAGAGCACTTAGCCATAAACTCTGCAATATCTCTCTTCATCCTAGTCCACCAATAGATCTCCCACAAGTCACGGTACATCTTTATGGCCCATGGATGAATTTAGTAGCGTGCACCATGTGCATCTGCTAAAATTCGCTACCTTAAGTCAACTATACTTGGAACATAGAGACGACCCTGATAGCACAAAACACCATCTCCCCTTTGAGAGAAAACCTTTATTTTTTAATTCTGGACTACTCTGAACCCTTATATCACCCTCGAAAACTAGAGATAATTCTGAACTACTCTGAACCTATAAATATCACCCTCAGAAAGTAGAGATAATTCTGAACTACTCTGAACCCATAGTAGGCTAGGATCCCTATCTTACTTTTATTTTACCTTGGAAACTAGAGATGATTCTAAATGACTCTCAACCCATATATCACCATTCATTGTATAGACTATGCGAACACCTAGTCTTGTAAGCTGATGGACTTCCTGAGAAAACTTCTTCTTACTGTTCCTAACATGAGAAACACTACCCATGGATAGTCTACTGAGAGCGTTGGCCACTATGTTGGCCTTACCCAGATGAGAAATGACACTCATGTTATAATCTTTCAAGAGCTCTAACAACCTTCTCTAACAAAGATTGAGATCTTTTTGAGGAAAGACATACTAAATACTTTTATGATCACAGAATACATCTACATGAACACCATATAGTAAATGCCTCCAAATCTTCAAGGCAAAGACTACGGATGCTAAATAAAGATCCTGAGTAGGATAGTTCCTCTCATGATGCTTAAGCTGTCTGGAGGCGTAGGCTCTGAACTTACCATGCTGCATGAGGACACAACCCAAACCTACTCTAGATACATCACAATACACTACGAACCCATCTGAACCAGCTAGAAGAGCTAGGACTGGAGCTGAGCTGAGTCGAGTCTTCAACACCTGAAAACTCTTCTCACAAGGATCTGACCACTGAAATTTGACTTTCTTCTGAGTCAATCTGGACATAGGGAATATAATAGAAGAAAATCCATCAACAAACCATCTATAATAGCCAGCGAAACCTAGGAAACTCCTGATATCTTATAGAGAGATAGGGCTAGGCCAGTTTCTTACTTCTTCAGTGTTTTGAGGATCTACTCTAACGCCATCACCAGAAATCATATGGCCAAACAATGCTACTGACCTTAGCCAAAATTCACACTTACTAAATTTGGCGAATAGCTGATGATCTTTGAGAGTCTGAATTACTATTACAAGATGGTCTACATGATCTTGCTCACTGCGGGAATAAACCAGAATATCATCTATGAAGACTATGATGAACATATCTAAGTATTACTTGAACACACGGTTTATCAAGTGCATAAAAGCAGTTGGGTCATTGGTAACACCAAATAACATAACTAATAATTCGAAGTGACCATACCAAGTACGGAAAGCTATTTTTAGAATGTCATATTCTCTGACTCGAACCTGATATAGCCGAATTTGAGGTCTATCTTTGAGAAATAGCTAGCAGCCTGAAGTTGGTCAAACAAGTCATCAATTCTGGAAAGAGGTTACTTGTTCTTGACCGTGACTTTATTGAGTTGACCGTAATCAAAGCACATTCTGAGAGAACCAACTTTTTTGCACACGAATAAGACTGGTGTGCCCTACGAGGAAATGCTGGGCCAGATGAATCCCTTAGTTCTTTCAGTTCTCTGAGTTCTTGACTGATACAGATATTGAAACTGTGGGAAGTAGTCATCTAACCGACATTCCCCAAATGATGCATTATAGGTGAATTGGGGTCTAATCTTTGCCCTGATTATAAGGTTGTCAATACCGTGCCACTGGTAAGGACAATATGTGAGTGACCTTAATATAATAGATATCTCTAATGAGAATGGTAGGAACCCTTATATAGCAGGTTAAGCCACCTCATCTACCCTCATATAGAAGGATATAATATCTTAACCTATGTTGGCTACATAGTTCTGGAACACAAGGATTTCTTCTAAGAATCACACCCTTATACACCAGGTGAGTTCCCACCCTTGGGTTCGCTCGGTGCTAATTTCTACTCCCATCTAAATAGACACTGAACATGATTTTTTGAAACTAAACTTGGACTGATTTACTGACTTCCATTGACTAGTAAAATACTACTTATATCTGACAACTGAATGAGTTCATGATATCATGGAGATTTCCTGAGCCATAAGACTATCTGAAGTCTAAGGATCATAGTTTGACTGAGAGTATCGAGAAAACATGACATGACGCTAGGCACACAGCTAATATTTTAAGCACAAGTACCCTCAAGACTCGATAGAACGAAGCTGGCAAAGCATGACTTACTTGAATACATAATAATCACCATAATTTATTTACTGAAGCATTTCATCAAACATGTAATAGGAATAAGCTTGTAATTACATAGGGATTTCATGACAACATGCTAGTTAGGAACTTTTCCTTTATTTAGGCATTAAATCAAACATATTGTAGGCATGGTACATGTAAACATCATTGTACAACAATTAAACATCATGGTCACATTCTAATTTCATCATTCGAAGGTTTAGTCATAGGTTTGCATGAATCAATATGTATAATAATTAAACCCACAGAGAAATTATCACCCAACATGGAGTAAAATTTAATTTCTCATTTATCAACATGAACAAGAATAGCCCAATCATGAAATCATAAAGAAAATCCATAAATTGAAGTTGGAAAAGGAATTCTTGGACTTCATGGACGAAAGGAGTCCATGAATGAACACTATGCATATCTGTGTTAGTATTTTTGATGTTCTTGAACTTGAAGAATTGGAAATCCCTTAGTTCTTAAAGAAGATTGGATTTTTTCCTTTGAGATTAATGTTAGAGAGAAACCCTAATAATTGTTGTTAAGTAATAATGAACTAAATAGCTAAATTTGGATATAATTAGGTATATATAGAGGTGGGTGGTAAATGACCAAAATACCCTTTAAAAATAGCTTTAATTTGTTGAATCAGGACCTTTGATAGCTCGTACGATGGTCCGTCGCCAGGGCGACGGTCTATCATTTTGACTGTCATACATGCACCAAGAAAAAAAATTACTGCCTAAGTAGCGACGCCTAGGAGACGGTCCGTCAAACTGCCCGTCGCACTTTATCCAGAAGGTGGCCTTACTATTTCCTTTGCGATGGTCCATCATAAGTCTGACGTTCCATCGGCCTCACCTTCGTACCTGGGCAGTTTTTACTGCCTTCTGTATTATGGCCATAACTTTCTCCTCCGATGTTGGATTTTGATTAAATCGGTATCGTTGGAAACCTAATTCAATTTCCCATATGAAAAAAATTGGCTACATCTTTCAAAGAAACCTTCTATCATTCTAGAGATGATTTTAAGGTAGAAAAAGTATGGTGTATTACATTATCTCTCCCTTGAGAATATTCTCCATCGAATGAACTGAGTGAGGGGAAAGAATAACCAACGTACATACTAAACATGAATACTGAAACATGATCACATAATTGACATGACTGATAACTAAACATATCATACTGAACATGCATATCTGATGCATGTGTAACTGATTCATGAATGCATGACTGGGTGTTCTAATGAACTAAGTTTCTCGCAATGAGAATGCATGCCTAATGTATAATTGTATAATTGAGCTGATACATGAATAAATGACTGAATATGCAATGGTATTTAATACAAAGTTTTTGATGAACATTAAACATGAAACTTGGTAAGCTTAAGGAGAATTGTTACCTTGAGCTTGATCTAAGTCGGTGGAAAAGATATGAGGATACTTGGTACATATTTCTGTTTCTGTTTCCTAAGTATCTCCCTCGACAAACTGATTTTCCCAAATAACTTTAACTAGAGGGACTTCTTTATTCATAAGAGACGTTTTTCTGAACATCGATGCTCAGAATAGGGACTACAACTGCTGGGTCACGTATACATTTCTTGATCAAAGATACATAAAAGACTAGATGAACTGAGGCTAGATCTGAAGGCAATTCGAGCTCATAAACTAACTTGCTAGAGCGACTGAAAATCTTAAAGAGACCGACATATTAGGGACTGAGTTTTCCCTTCTTGCCGAATCTCTTCACTCCCCTCATAGGGGAAATATTTAGATAGACATAGTTACTACTATCGAACTCGAGATCCTTTCTACAAATATCTGCATAAGACTTTTTTCGGCTCTCCGTAGCCCGGAGTCCTTCTCTGATCAACTGGACTTTCTCTAAGGAGTCGAATACCAAGTCAGGCCCTAAAACTGAGGCCTCACTAACTGTGCAGCAACCAACTATAAATCTACATCTCCTACTATAGAGATCATAGAATAGAGCTATATGAATACTGGAATGATAGTTTTTATGGTATGCAAATTCAATCAAAGGCCAGTGATCATCCCAACTACCCTTGAAATCAGTTGCACACGCCCTTAGCATATTTTCTAAAGTCTGAATGGTCCTTTCTACTTGACCATCTGTCTGAGGATGAAAGGCTATACTAAGATGAACTTGGGTACCAAGACCCTTTTGGAACACTTTCTAGAAATGAGAGGTGAACTGGGTACCTCTGTCTAAGATAATAGATAGCAGAATACCGTTCAATCTGACCAAATCCCTGATGTAGAGTTTGGTATAATCCTTGGCTTAATATGAGTTATGGACAGGAAGAAAATAGGCTCATTTGGTAATTCTATCTATGATCACCCAAACTAAATCATGTTGATGTCGAGTTTGAGGCACACCCATCACGAAGTCCATGTTTACTTCCTCCCACTTCTAAGTAGGAATAATGAACTCCTGTATAGGACCACTAGGTTTCTAATGCTCTATCTTAACCTACTGACATGTAGAGCACTTAGCCATAAACTCTAAAATATTTCTCTTCATCCCACTTGACCAATAGATCTCCTGCAAGCCGCGGTACATCTTTTAGCCTATGGATGAATAAAGTAGTGCACACTATGCACTTCTGCAAGAATTCATTGCCTTAAGTCATCTACACTTGGAATATAGAGACAACCCTAACAGCGCAGAACACCATATCCTCCTTGGGAGAAAACCTCTATTTTATCATCCTTGATTCACTCTTTTAACATGACAAAGCTAGGATCCCTATCTTTCTTTTCTTTTACCTTAGAAACTAGAGATGATTCTGAACTACTCTGAACCCATATATCACCCTCCTCTGTATTAACTAAGCCAACGCCTAGTCTTACAAGCTGATGGACTTCCTGAGCTAACTTCTTCTTGTTGTCCTCAACATGAGAAACACTACCCATGGATAGTCTACTGAGAGTGTCGCCCTCTAAGTTTGCCTTAACCGAATGTTAAATGACACTCATGCCATAATCTTTTATGAGCTCTAACCACCTTCTTTGATGAAGATTGAGATCTTTATGTGAAAAGATATACTGAAGACTTTTATGATCAGTGAACACATCTACATGAACACCGTATAGATAATGCTCCGAATCTTTAAGGCAAAATCTACGGCTTCTAACTCAATATCCTCAGTAGGATAATTTCTCTCATGAGGATTAATCTGTCTAGAGTCGTAGGGTTAAAAATTACCATGTTGCATGAGGACACAATGCAAACATACTCTAGATACATCGCAATACACAACGAACCCATCTGAACCATATGGAAAAGCTAGGACTTGAGCTGAGGTGAGTCGCATCTTAAACTCCTAAAAACTCTTCTCGTAAGGATCTGACATCTGAAACTTAACTTTCTTCTGAGTCAATCTGGATATAGGGGATGTAATAGAATAAAATCACTCAACAAACCATCTATAATAGCCAGCCAAATCAAGGAAATTCTTAGTATCTGATGGAGAGATAGGGCAAGGCCAGTTTCTTACTGCTTTAGTCTTTTGAGGATCTACTCTAATGCCATCACCAAAAATAATATGGCCAAGGAATTCTACTTACCTTAACCAAAATTTGCACTTACTGAATTGGCGAATAGCTGATGATCTCTGAGAGTCTGAAGTACTATTCTGAGATGGTCTGCATGATCTCGCTCACTGATGGAATAGACCGGAATTTAATTTATGAAGACTATGATGAAAATATCCAAGTACTGCTTGAATACACGGTTCATCAAGTCCATAAAAGTGTCTGGGACATTGGTAAGACCAAATGACATAACTAAGAATTCAAAGTTACCATAACAAGTATGGAAATCTGTTTTCAGAATGTCCCATTCTCTGACTCTAAGTTCTTGACTGATACTAAAACTGTGGGAAGCAGTAATCTAACCGACATGCCCTAAATAATGCATTATAGTTGAATTGGGGTCCAATCTGTGCCCTAATTGGAAGGGTATCAATACCGTGCCACTAGTAAGGATAACATCTGAGTGACCCTAATATAACAAGCAACTCTAATAAGAATAGTGGGAACCCTCATATAGAAGGTTAAGCCACCTTATCTACTCTCATATAGCAGGATATGATGTCTCAACCTTTGTTGGCTACATAGTTCTGGAATACAAGGATTGCTTCTAAGAATCACACCCTCATACAATAGGTGAGTTCCCCCCCTTGGGTTCACTTGGTGCTAATTTCTACTCCCATCTAAATAGACACTGAACATGATTTCTAAAAATTAACATGGAATGAGTTACCGACATCCATTGACTGGTGGAATACTACTGATATCTGACAACTGATTGAGTTCATGAGATCACTGAGATTTCTTGAGCCATAAGATTATTTGAATTCTAAGGATTATAAATTGATTAAGAGTATCGTGAAAATATGACATGACTCTAGGTACACAGCTAATATTTAGGGTACAAGTACCCCCGAGACTCGATAGAAGGAAACTGACAAAGCATGACTTGCTTGAATACATAATAATCACCATAATGCATTTACTAAAGCATATCATCAATCATGTGGCAGGAATAAGCTTGTACATACATGGGGATTTCATGACAACATTCTAGTCAGGAACTTTTCCTACATTTAGGCATTAAATCAAACATATTGTAGGCATGGTACATGTAAACATCATTGTACAATAATTAAACATCATGGTCACATTCTAATTTCATGATTCAAGGGTTTAGTCATAGGTTTGCATGAATAAATATCTGCAATAATTAAACCCACATAGAAATTATCACCCAACATGGAGTAAAAATCAATTTCTCATTTATCAACGTGAACAAGAATAGCCCAATCATGAAATCATAAAGAAAATCCATAACATGAAGTTGGAAAAAAGATTCTTGGACTTCATGGATAAAAGGAGTCCATGAATGAACACTATGCATACCAGGGTTAAGATTCATGATGTTCTTAAACTTGAAGAATTGGAAATCCCTTAGTTCTAGAAGAAGATTAGATTTTATTCTTTGAGATTATTGCTAGAGACAAACCCTAATATTGGTTGTAAAGTAATAATGAACTAAATGGATAAAATCATATATAATTGGGTTTATATATAGTTGGGTGGTAAATGACCAAAATAATCTTTTAAAAATAGCTTTAATTTGCTTAATCGGGATCTGCGATGGCTCATGCGATGGTCCTTCCCTAGGGCAACGATTTATCATATCGACTGTCGTACGTGGAACAAGAAAAGAAATTACTTCCTAAGTAGAGATGGCCTGGACGACGGTCCATCAAAATGCCCATCGCAGTTTATCTAGAAGGCGGCCTCATATTTTCCCTAGCAACAGTCATGGGCGATGGTCTATCACTAGTCCGATGGTCCGTCGGCCTCACCTTCACACCTTGGCTCTTTTTACTGCCTTCTGTATTATGGTCATAACTTTCTTCTACGATGTCGGATTTTGATGAAATTGGTATCATTAGAAAGATAATTAAATTTCGCACATGAAAAAAAAGTGAAAATATTTTAAAATACCATATGTACAAAAGTGGATTCATATTTCAAAGAAAGCTTTTGACATTTGTGAGACAACTTCATGCTAGGAAAAGTACGAGGTAATACAATATCCCCCCCTTGAGAACATTTACCCTCAAATGAGACTGAGTAAAGGGAAAGAATAACCAACAGACATATTGAACATGAATATGACACATGATCTCATGACTAACATGACTGATAACTGAGCATATCATGCTGAACATAAATATCTGATGCATGTGTAACTGATTCATGAATGCATGACTGGATGTTCTGATAACCTAAGTTTCTCACAATGAGAATGCATGTCTGATGTATAATTATATAACTGATCTAATACATGAATGCATGACTGAATATACAATGGTATTTAATACAAAGTTTGTGATGATCATTGAACATGAAATTGGGTAAGCTTAAGGAGAACTATTACCTTGAGCATGATCTGAGTCGGTGGAAAAGAGGTGAGGATACTTGGTATGCATGTATGCTTCTTTTTCCCAAGTATCTCCCTCGACAGACTGATTTTTCCAAAGAACTATCACTAGAGGGACTTTTTTGTTCCTGAACTACGAGTCTGATAATCTAGTATTTCAACTTGAATCTCTTCATAAGCGAGATTGTTATGAACATCGATGCTCAGAATAGGGACTACAACTGCTGGGTCACCTATACATTTCTTTAGCAAAGAGACATGGAAGAATGGATGGACTGAGGCTAGATCTGAAGGCAATTCGAGATCATAAGCTACCTTGCTAGAGCGATTGAGAATCTTAAAGGGACCGACATATTGGGGACTGAGTTTTCTTCTTGTCTAATCTCTTCACTCCCTTCATGGGAGAAATATTTAGATAGACATAGTCACCAATCTCAAACTCGAGATCCTTTCTAAAAACATATGCATAATACTTTTGTCGGCTATGAGCAACCTAGAGTCTTTCTCGGATCAACTGGACTTTCTCTAAGGCGTCAAATACCAAGTCAAGCCCTATAATTGAGGCCTCACTAACTTTGAACCAACCAATTAGAGATTACATCTCCTTCCATAGAGATCTTCAAATAGAGCCATATGAATTTTGGAATGATAGTTATTATTGTATGCAAATTCAATCAAAGGAAAGTGGTCATCCCAAATACCGTTGAAATCAAATGCACATTCCCTTAGCATATCCTCTAAAGTCTAAATAGTCCTTTCTGCTTGACCATCCATCTGAGGATAAAAGGATATACTAAGATAAACTTGGGTTCCAAGACCCATTTGGGACGCTTTCTAGAAATGAAAGGTGAACTGGGTACCTCTGTCTGAGATAATAGATAGCAGAGCACCAGGAAATCTGACTAACACCTTGATGTAGAGTTTTGCGTAATCCTCGGCTAAATAAGAGCTATGGACTAGAAGAAAATAGGCTGATTTGGTTATTTTGTCTATGATGACCCAAACTGAATCATGATGATGATGAGTTTGAGGCAAACCAACCATAAAGTCCATGTTCACTTCTTCCCACTTCCAAGTAGGAATAATGCACTCCTGCATAGGACCACCAGGTTTCTGATGCTCTATCTTAACCTACTGATATGTAGATCACTTACCCATAAACTCTACAATATTTCTCTTCATGCCACTCCACCAATAGATCTATCACAAGTCGCAATACATCTTTGTGGCCCCTGGATGAATAAAGTAGCGCACACCATGCACTTCTACAAGAATTCACTACCTTAAGTCATCTATACTTGGAATACAGATATGACCCTGACAGCGTAGAACACCATCTACCCCTTGGGAGAAAACCTCTGCTTTCTGATCCTTGATTGACTCTTTTAACTTGAAAAGGATAAGATCCCTATCTTTCTTTTCTTTCACCTCAGAAACTAGAGATGATTCTGAAATACCCTGAACCCATATATCACCCTCTTTTGTATCGACTAAGCGAGCGTCTAGTCTTGCAAGATGATGGACTTCCTGAGCTAACTTCTGCTTACTGTACTTAACATGAGAAACACTACCCATGGATAGTCCACTGAGAGCGTCAGCCACTAGATTGGCCTTGATCGGTTAATAAAGGATACTTATGTCATAATCTTTTAAGAGCTCTAACCACCTTCTCTAACGAAGATTGAGATCTTTCTGAGAAAATTCATATTGAAGACTTTTATGATCAGTGAACACATCACCATGAACACCGTATAGATAATGCCTCCAAATCTTTTAGGCAAAGACTATGGTTGCTAACTTAAGATCCTGAGTAGGATAATTCCTCTTATGGGGCTTAAGCTATCTGGAGGCGTAGGCTATGAACTTACCATACTGCATGAGGACACAACCCAAACCTAGTATAGATGCATTAGAATACACTATGAACCCATCTGAACCATCTGGAATAGCTAGGACTAGAGCTAAGGTGAGTCGCTTCTTCTACGCCAAAAAACTATTCTCGAAAGGATATGACCACTAAAACTTGACTTTTTTCCAAGTCAATCTGGACATAGGGGATGCAATAGAGAAAAATACCTCAACAAACTATCTATAATAGCCAGCTAAACCCAGGAGACTCTTGATATCTGATGGAGAGATAGGGCGAGGCCAGTTTCTTACTGCATCGATCTTTAGAGGATCTACTCTAACGCTATCACCGGTAATGATATGGCCAAAGAATACTCCTGACCTTCGCTAAACTTTTCTCATACTAAATTTGGCGAATAGCTGATGATCTCAGAGAGTCTTAAGTACTATTATGAGATGATATGACTGATCTCGCTCACTGCGGGAATAGACTAGAATATCATCTATGAAGATTATGACGCATATGTCCAACTACTGCTTAACTAAATGGTTCATCAAGTTTATGAAAGCGGTTGGGGAATTGGTAAGACCAAATGACATAACTAAGAATTTGAAGTGACCATACCAAGTAAGGAAACTATTTTCAGAATGCCCATTCTCTGACTCTGAGCTGATGATAGCCAGATCTGAGGTATATCTTAGAGAAATAGATAGCATCCTAAAGTTGGTCAAATAAGTCATCCATTTTGGGAAGAGAATACTTGTTCTTAACCGTTACTTTATTGAGTTGACGGTAATCAATGCATATTCTAAGAGAACCATATTTCTTATGCACGAATAAGACTGGTACGCCCTATGGGGAAATGCTGGGCCTGATGAATTCCTTAGTTCTCTAAGTTCTTCGAGTTCTAGACTAATAGTGCTACTGAAACTCTGGGAAGTAGTCATCTAAATGACATGCACCAAATGATGCATTATAGATGAATTAGGGTCCAATCCTTGCCTTGATTAGAAGGGTATCAATACTGCGCCACTAGTAAAGAAAACATGTGAGTGACCCTAAATTAACAGGTAACTCTAATAAGAATGGTGGGAACCCTCATATACCATGATAAGTCAATTCATCTACCCTCATATAGCAGGCGATGATGTCTCAACCTATGCTGGCTACATAGTTCTGGAACACAAGGATTTCTTCTAAGAATCACACCCTCATACAAGAGGTGAGTTCCTGCCCTTTGGTTTGCTCGGTGCTAATATCTACTCCCATCTTAATAGACACTAAACATAATTTTCTAAAACCGAACATGGACTGAGTTACTAAGTTCTACTGACTGGCGGAATGTTATTGATATCTAAAACCTAACTGAGTTCATGAGATCATAGATATTTCCTAAGCCATAAGACTGTCTGAAGTCTAAGGATCATAGCTTGGCTGTGAGTATCATGAAAACATGACATGACTCTAGCTACATAGCTAATATTTAGGGTACAAGTACCCCCAGGACTCGATAGAAGGAAACTGACAAAGCATGACTTGCTTGAATACATAATAATCACCATAATGCATTTACTGAAGCATTTCATAAAACATCTGATAGGCATAAGCTTGTACATACATGGGGATTTCATGACAACATGCTAGTTAGGCACTTTTCTTTCATTTAGGCATTAAATCAAACATATTGTAGGCATGGTACATGAAAACATCATTGTACAACAATTAAACATCATGGTCACATTCTTATTTCATCATTCAAGGGTTTTGTCATAGGTTTCCATAAATCTATATGTATAATAATTAAAACCACATAGAAATTATTATCCAACATGGAGTAAAATTCAATTTCTCATTTATCAACGTGAACAAGAACAACCTAATCATGAAATCATAAAGAAAATCCATAACTTGAAGTTTGAAAAGGGATTCTTGGACCTTATGGATGAAAGAAGTCCATGAATGAACACTATGCATACCTGGGTTAAGATTCTTGATATTCTTGAACTGGAAGAATTGGAAATCCCTTAGTGTTTGAAGAAGATTGGATTTTGTTCTTAGAGATTAATGTTAGAGAGAAACCCTAATATTGGTTATGAGGTAATAATGAACCAAATGGATGAAATCAGATATAATTAGGTATATATAGGTGGGTGGTAAATGACCAAAATACCCTTTTAAAAATGGCTTTAATTTAAAGAATCGGGACTTGCGATGAATCGTGCCACAGTCTATCATTTTAAACATCGTAAGTAGACCAAGAAAAGGGATTACATCCTAAGTAGTGATCACCTGGGCGACGGTCCATCAAACTGCCCGTCGCACTTTATCCAGAAGGTGGCCTCACTATTTTCCTTGTGACGGTCTGTCGACCTCACCTTCGCACTTGGGCAGTTTTTTCTGCCTTCTGTAGATGGCCATAAGTTTTTTCTCTGATGTCGAATTTTGATGAAATTGGTGTCATTGAAAAGATAATTCAATTTACCAAATGAAAAAAAAAAGTAAAAATCTTTAAAAATACCACATGTACAAATGTGGATTCATATTTCAAAGAAAACTTCTGACATTCTTGAGATGATTTCAAGCTAGGAAAAGTACGGAGTATTACAATATCTCCCCCTTGAGAACATTCACAATCGAATGAGACTGAGTGAGGGGAAAGAATAACTAACGTACATACTGAACATAAATACTGAAACATGATCTCATGAATGACATGGTTGATAACTGAACATATCATACTAAACATGCATATCTGATGCATGTGTAACTGATTCATGAATGCATGACTGGGTGTTCTAATGAACTAAGTTTCTTACAATGAGAATGCATGTCTGATGCATAATTGTATAACTGAGCTGATACATAAATGCATGACTGAGTATGAAATGGTATTTAATACCAAGTTTGTGATGAACATTGAATATGAAATTGGGTAATCTTAAGAAGAATTATCACCTTTCGCTTGATCTGAGTCGGCAAAAAAGAGGTGAGGATACTTGGTATGCATGTCTGCTTCTGTTTCCCAAGTAGCTCCCTCGATAGTCTGATTTTGCCAAAGAAATTTGACTAAAGGGACTCTTTGTTCCTCAGTCTATGAGTCTGATAGTCTAGGATTTTAACTTGAATCTCTTTGTAAGAGAGGCTATTATAAACATCGATGCTTTAAATAGGGACTATAACTGTTGGGTCACCTATACATTTCTTGAGCAAAAAGAGATGTAAGACTGGATGAACTGAGGCTAGATATAAAGGCAATTTGAGCTCATAAGCTACCTTGCCAGAGCGACTGATATTCTTAAAGGGACCGACATATTGGTGATTGATTTTTTCTTTCTTTCCAAATCTCTTCACTCTCTTCATGGGGGAAATCTTTAGATAGACATTGTCACCAATAACTCAAGATCTTTTCTACAAATATCTGCATAAGACTTCTATCGGCTCTGAGTAACCTAAAGTCTTTCTATGATCAACTAGACTTTCTCTAAGGTGTCAAATGCCAAGTCAGGCCCTATAAATGAGGCCTTACTAACTCTGAACCAACCATTTGGAGATCTACATCTCCTACCATATAGATTCTCGAATGGAGCCATATGAATAATAGAATGATAGCTGTTGTTATATGCAAATTCAATCAAAGGCAAATGGTCATCTCAACTACCATTGAAGTAAATTACCCACACCCTTTGATATCTACTAAAGTCTAAATGGTCCTTTCTCCTTAACCATCTGTTTGAAGATAAAAGGTTGTACTAAGATGAACTTGGGTACCAAGACCCTATTGCAACGCTTTCCAAAAATAAGAACCAAACTAGGTACCTCTGTCTTAGATAATAGATAGTGAAACACCATGCAATCTGAATAACTCCTAGATGTAGAGTTTGGCATAATCCTCGGCTGAATATGAGGTACGGACTGGAAGGAAATAGGCTAATTTGGTCATTCTGTCTACGATGACCCAAATTGAATCATGCTGATGATGAGTTCAAGGCAGACCTATCACCAAGTATGTGTTCACTTCTTCCCACTTCCAAGTAGGAATAATCAACTCCTGTATAGGATCACTAGGTTTTTGATGCTCTATCTTAACATATTCACATGTAGAGCACTTAGCGCCAAATTCTGCAATATCTCTCTTCATTCCACTCCACCAATAGATCTCCCGTAAGTTACAATATATCTTTATGGCCCCTAGATGAATAAATTAGTGTACACCATACGCTTCTACAAGAATTTGCTGCCTTATGTCATCTACACCTGGAACATAGAGACGACCCTGATAGCGCAGAAAACCATCTCCCCCTTAGGAGAAAACCTTTATTTTCAAATCCTTGATTGACTCTTTTTACTTGACAATGCTAGGATCCCTATATTTCTTTTCTTTCCCCTCGGAAACAAGAGATGATTCTGAACTACTCTGAACCCATATATCACCCTCCTCTATATCGACTAAGAGAATGCCTAGTCTTGTATTCTGATGGACTTCCTGAGCTAACTTCTTCTTACTATCTTAAACATGAGAAACACTACCCATGGATAGTCTACTAAGAGCATCGTCCACTACGTTGGCCTTACCCGAATGATAAAGGACACTCATGTCATAATCTTTCAAGAGCTCTAACCAACTTCTCTAACGAAGATTGAGATCTTTTTGACAAAAGACATACTAAAGACTTTTATGATCAGTGAACACATCTACATGAACACCGTATAGATAATTTCTCCAAATCTTCAAGGCAAAGACTACGGCTGTTAACTCAAGATCCTGAGTAGGATAATTCCTCTCATTGTGCTTAAGCTGTCTGGAGGAGTAGGCTATGAACTTACCATGCTGCATGAGGACACAACCCAAACCTACCCATAATGCATCACAATACACTACGAACCCATCTAAACCTTTTGGAAGAGCTAAGACTGGAGCTGAGGTGAGTCGAGTCTTCAACTTCTGAAAACTCTTCTTGCAAGGATCTGAACACTGAAACTTGACTTTATTTAAAGTCAATCTGGATATAGGGGATGCAGTAGAAAAAAAATCCCTCAACAAACCATCTATTATAGCCATCCAAACCCAAGAAACTCCTGCTATCTGATAAAGAGACAGGGCAAGGCCAGTTTCTTACTGCCTCAGTCTTTTAAGGATCTCTCTAATGCCAACATCCGAAATAATATGGCCAAGGAATGCTACTGAACTTAGCCCAAATTTGCACTTACTGAATTTGGAAAATAGCTAATAATCTCTGAGAGTCTAAAGTACTATTTTTAGAGAGTCTGCATGATCTCACTCACTGCGAGAATAGACCAGAATATCATTTATGAAAACTATGATAAACATGTCAAGTACTACTTGAACACACAGTTCATCAAGTCCATGAAAGCGGTTGGGTCATTGGTAAGACCAAATGACATAACTAAGAACTCGAAGTGACCATACTGAGTATGAAAAGCTATTTTCAGAATGTCATAGTCTCTGACTTTGAGCTGATGATAGCCGGATCTGAGGTCTAACTTGGAGATATATCTAGCACCCTAAAGTTGGTCAAACAAGTTATCGATTCTGGAAAAAGGATACTTGTTCTTGATCATGACTTTATTGAGTTGACGATAATCAATGCACATTCTGAGAGAACCATCTTTCTTGTGCACGAATAAGAGTGGTGTGCCCTATAGGGAAATTCTAGGCCAAATAAATCCCTTAGTTATTTAGTTCTCTGAGTTCTACTGGAGCCATTTTGTATGGCAGAATAAATATAAGCTGGGTATCTAGAAGAAGATCAATGCTAAAGTCTATTTCCCTTTCGGGAGGAATTCCTGAAAGATCTTTGGGAAAGATATCTGAATATTAACCTACAACTAGAACTAATTCAAGGATGGGAATTTTGAAACTAGTGTCGTTTACTCAAATAAGATGATAGACACATCCTTTAGATATTATTTTTTATGCCCGAAGATAGGAAACAAGCTGACCTCTGAACGCTGAAGTACTACCCTTTCACTCAAGGATGGGTTTATTCAGCTAAAACTAAACTATTCTATTTCTTCATTCGACTATGGCATAGCAGGAACAAAGCCAATCGATGCTGAGAGCGACATCAAAATCAATCATCTCTAATTCGACTAAGTCTACTAAAGTGACTTTCTAAAATATCATAACCGGGTAGTTCCTATATACGTTCCAAACTATGATGGTTTTACCCATAAGGTAGCGACTGAAAAGGGCTCTACTATGATTTCGGACTGATTTTGAGATCATCGGCTATATAAGGAGTAACAAATGACAAAGAAGCTCCTGGATCTAGAAAAGGATAAATATGCATATAAAAGATCTGTAACATACCAGTAACTACATCAGGAAAATTTTCCTGAACCTGTCGGCACTAAAGAGCATAGAGATGATTTGGGCATTGCCCACTAGTAGCACTGGTAGTGGTACTCTACTGATTTGGGAGACCAGACTGAGCTGAAGAGCAGAGATGACTCTAAAAACCTGACTGAGGGTAGTATCTGACTCTGTTGCCTGGCTTACCACAACCAAAATAGACATCGCTACCAGCTCCGCAAGCACCCTTGTGGCTCTTACCACAAGTCTGATAAAGGGGATTAGTTCAGGCATTCCTAACACTTCCCTGAGACCTAGAGCCTGGTGCTCTATCTTTGTTACCCTCCCTAAACTTAGGAACTGGAGCACTGGTTGAAGAAGGGGCTAGAACTGATGACTTAGGATAAAACTGGGAACGGTTTTCTCCTTCTAATATAGGCTGAGCAAAGCTGAAACTTCCTATCTTTGCTCTCTTATTCTGCTTCTCCCTCTACTTAATCTTCTACTCTTCTATCTGCTGAGCATGAGCCATAAGCCTGGTTAACATTATGTCACTGTTCATCATGGTAGATCTGCACTTATTTACCACGCTATTATTTACCCTTGAAGCGAACTTACTCATCTTGGCTCTATTGTCTGCAACCACATAAGGGGCATATCTGGCTAATTGAGTAAACTTAAGAAAATACTCTTTCACCATCATATTTTCCTACCTGAGGTTGATGAATTCTAGCACCTTAGCCTCTCTATGCTCTTGGGGAAAGAATCTATCTACAAATATAGTGACAAACTCCTTCCACTCTATAGGACCTACATTATCTGACCTCTCTGACTTCCACTGTTTGAACCAAGTATGAGCCACATCCTACAATTGATATGCAGCTAGCTCAGTACTCTCAATAGCAGTCACCCCCATTATATCTTTCACCTTCTGAACCAGATCAATGAATTGCTGAGTGTTCTCATCTACCTTAGCCTCGAGGAAGGATGAAGGATTTATTCGAGTGAAGTCCTGAATCCTAGCAGCGGCTAAATTGGCCACTAGGTTGGCAGGAATGAATGGTTGCCATTCATTTTGAGCAGCAACTAATTGATCAAGAGTAGTGAATGTAGCCCTAAACTCTGCATGAGAAACATAATCGCCCAAAGGATCTTCGGGTTGAGGGGCTGGCTGATTTCCATTTCTTTTTTTTAGGATCCATGTTCCTTACAAAAAAAGGGGGAAATGAATTAGACTAAGAGATTAACTTGAGATTATGCTCACTGGCACAATATGATTACCAAAAGAAAGGAAACTGTTCCAAAAACATCTTATAGCCTCTTGCATATAAATGTGGTATGCCACACACCCATGCACTAGACTCTACTACATACGGCTTTCAGACTTTCTAGGACACTATTTAACCTTAGGCTCTGATACCAAGTTTGTAATACCCCAAATCTAGTACTCGAAATATTACACAATGCTCATGGACCTGAAGGACCACAAGCTAACCCATGACTGAGATCTGTAATGTACTGTATACATACTATATAATGTAGAAACATGAACTCAAAGGACATAAGGTTCAAAACTATAACATAAGATCTGATAAATCATAACATATAAATGGGGTACGAAAAACCCAAAACATAACTAAAATAAGCTATTTGAACACACTATAGTCTGAAAAACCTCTAAACATGATCATCTGAATAAGGAGTTAATGTGAAATGTCCCCAATTAACTTCAACTAATGAACTAATTAATGAGCTAATAAAATGATGATCGTACCCTCGAAAGATGAGGACTCACTTCTAACTCTGACTGCTAAAACTAAAATAGGACCTACATTATCTGACCTCTCGGACTTCCACTGTTTGAACCAAGTATGAGCCACATCCTGCAATTGATATGCAGCTAGCTCAGCACTCTCAATAGCAGTCACCCCCATTATGTCTTTCACCTTCTGAACCAGATCAATGAATTGCTGAGGGTTCTCATCTACCTTAGCCCCAAGGAAGGATGAAGGATTTATTTGAGTGAAGTCTTGAATCCTAGCAGCGGCTAAATTGGCCACTAGGTTGGCAGGAATGACTGGTGGCCATTCATTTTGAGTAGCAACTAATTGATCAAGAGCAGTGAATGTAGCCCTAAACTCTGCATGAGAAACATAATCGCCCAAAGGATCTTCGGGCTGAGGGGCTGGCTGATTTCCATTTCTTCTTTTTAGGATCCATGTTCCTTACAAAAAAGGGGAAAATGAATTAGACTAAGAGATTGACTTGAGATTATGCTCACTGGCACAATATGATTACCAAAAGAAAGGAAAATGTTCAAAAACATCTTATAGCCTCTTGCACATAAATGTGGTATGCCACACACCCATGCACTAGACTCTACTACATACGGCTTTCAGACTTTCTAGGACACTATTTAACCTTAGGCTCTGATACCAAGTTTGTAATACCCCAAATCTAGTACTCGAAATATTACACAATGCTCATGGACCTGAAGGACCACAAGCTAACCCATGACTGATATCTATAATGTACTATATACATACTATATAATGTAGAAACATGAACTCAAAGGACATAAGGTTCAAAACTATAACATAAGATCTGATAAATCATAACATATAAATGAGGTACGAAAAACCCAAAACATAACTAAAATAAGCTATTTGAACACACTATAGTCTGAAAAGCCTCTAAACATGACCGTCTGAGTAACGATTTAATGTGAAATGTCCCCAATTAACTTCAACTAATGAACTAATTAATGAGCTAATAAAATGATGATCGTAACCTCGAAAGATGAGGACTCACTTCTAACTCTGACTGCTAAAACAAGAATCTACTGATGCTCTGGAACTCATGTCTCTGAACCTATAGTATAAAACACCATAACGCAACTGCATTGTACTTTGAATGTACTGGTATGCATGTGAGATAAGCTAAATAAATAGGGTTTATATGCATGAACAAATATAATAATAGGCTGACTATCATGAGCATGAGAGTACATGCATGAGACATAAAAACTGACACTAATACTGTGATAACATGATTATTGAATCTAAATAATAACATGATATATAGATAACTAATATAACTGATAACATGAGTGACTATATCTGACAGTCCTAAATTTAATGGAACTAGATGAGTTCCATACTATATCTGAGTTCACAGTACCTGACAGTCCTGAAATCTGCAAAACTATCAAAGTTCTTAACTGATACTGATAGTGAAACTGTGGGAAGTAGTCATCTAATTAATATGCCCCAAATAATGCATTATAGCTGAATTGGGGTCCAATCTGTGCCCTGATTGGAAGGGTGTCAATATCGCACCACTGGTAAGGATAATATGTGAGTGACCTTAATATAATAGGTAACTCTAATAAGAACAGTAGGAACAATCATATAGTAGGTTAAGCCACCTCATCTACCCGCATATAGAAGGATATGATGTCTCAACCTATGTTGGCTACATACTTCTAGAATGCAAGGATTGCTTCTAAGAATCACACCCTTATTAACAGGTGAGTTCACACCCTTGGGTTCGCTCAGTGCTAATTTCTACTCCCATCTGAATAGACACTGAACATAATTTTCTGAAACTGAACATAGACTGAGTTACTAACTTCCGTTGACTGATGAAATACTACTAATATCTGATAACTGACTGAGTTCATGAGATCATGGAGATTTCCTGAGCCATAAAACTATCTGAAGTCTTAGGATCATATCTTGACTGAGAATATTGTGATAACATGACATGACTCTAGGCACACAACTAATATTTTGGGTACAAGTACCCTCAAGACTCAATAAAAGGAAACTGCTAAAGCATAACTTGCGTGAATACATAATAATCACCATAATTCATTTACTAAAGTATTTCATCAAACATGTGATAGGCAAAAGATTGTAAATATATGGGGATTTCATGACAACATGCTAGTTAGACACTTTTTCTTTATTTAGTCATTAAATAAACATACTGTAGGTATGGTACATGTAAACATCATTTTACAACAATTAAACATCATGGTCACATTCTAATTTCATCATTCAAGGGTTCAGTCATAGGTTTGCATGAATCTATATCTATAATAATTAAAGCCACATAGAAATTATCACCCAACATGGAGTAAATTTCAATTTCTCATTTGTAAACGTGAACAAGAATAACCCAATTATGAAATCATAAAGAAAATCCATAACTTAATGTTGGTAAAGGGATTCTTGGACTTTATGGATGAAAGGAGTCCATGAATGAACACTATGTATTCCTAAATTAAGGTTCTTGATGTTCTTGAACTTGAATAATTGGAAATCTCTTAGTTCTTGAAGAAGATTGGATTTTGTTCTTGGAGATTAATATTAGAGAGAAACTCTAATATTGATTGTGAAGTAATAATGAACCAAATAGCTAAAATCAACTATAATTGGGTATATATAGGTGGATGATAAATGACCAAAATACCCATTTAAAAATTTGCTTTAATTTGCAGAATCGGGACCTGCGATGGATCGTGTGATGGTCCATCACTAGGGTGATGGTCTGTCATTTTAACCATCATATGTGGACCAAGAAAAGGGATTACTAACTAAGTAGTGACGGCCTGGGCGATGGTCCATCGCAAGTTCGATGGTCTTTCAACTTGCTCGTCGTACTTTATCCAGAAGGTGGCCTCACTATTTCCCTTGCGATGGTCGAGGGTAATGATTCTTCACTAGTCCTACGGTCCATCGGCCTAACCATCGCACCTAGGCGGTTTTTATTATTTTTTATATTATAGCCATAAATTTCTCCTCTGGTATCAAGTTTTGATGAAATTAGTATCGTTGGAAAGCTAATTCAATTTCTCATATGAAAAAAAGTGAAAATATTTTAAAATACCATATGTAAAAAAGTGGATTCATCTTTCAAAGAAAGCTTCTGACATTCTTAAGATGATTTCAAGCTAGGAAAAGTATGGGGTATTACACTTTGGGTGTTGGTCTTAGTTGTGTTTTGATGCAGCAAGGTCATGTCATTGCTTATGCTTCTAGATAGCTTAAAGTTCGTGAGCACAACTATCCCAATCATGATTTTGGGTAGGCATCTATAGTTTTCGAACTAAAGATTTGGAGACATTATTTGTATGAAGTTCATTATGAGATTTTCACTGATCATCACAGACTTCATTATCTTATGATACAGTAAAAGCTTAATCCTCACCAATATAGATGGATAGAGTTGCTATAGAACTATGATATTTCCATATTGTATCACTCAAGTTAGGCAAATATGGTAGTTTATGCCTTGAGTTACAAGGTAGTGAGTATGGGTAGCTTGGTAAGCATTTTAGTTTCTTAGTGGCCTATGGCATGGGACATTCAGTTCTTAGCCAGTTTGATGGTACGCATGATATTTTGGATCCTGTAAGGATTTTGGCTTGTGTGGAGGTGATACAAGCATGAACACAAAGATGGATGTGTAAGAGAGTGTGTTGGCCTGAGACTTAGAGTGTACAAGTAAAGTATAAAGAAGTGATATGGGTATGAAGAGATCAAGGCCATTCACAAGGAGTCAAGCTCGAGAGCTACAAAGTCTACAAGTTATGTTTATAAGGATGGAGAATTATGAGTATGTTGTACACTCACCCAAAGGAATGTACATGCTAAAGTATGAAGAAGTACCTTTAATACACTCCAAGGCATCCTTGAATACACTCTAAAGACACATCAAGGAGCATCCTTTCATTAAGGGTAGTTTGGTCTTTATGTAATAACTATAAATAGACAATTTGGCTTCTATTTTTCACTAGTTGTTAAATGATATTGAAGAACACTTTTTTCTCTTAAGAGAGAGTGCTGTAGTGTAGGGCTTGAAAAAGCCACTGTAGTGTAGGATTGGAAAAATCATTGTAACTAAGGTAAGCTTGAGTATGGATTCACATGAGTTGACAATTCAGCTTAGAAATATTGTTACTTTGGAGTGCTTTGAGTCCCTTTTGTGTCAACAAAAGAGTATGGTGTTTCAATTATAAGCTTAGGTGGGTCTTGGTGTTTTATACACACCTTGGTTCCTTTGGTATTGTAGTTGGTTTGTCTTACTATCTATCTTTATTTTCATGTTCTTATTGTTTCTTACCTCTTTAATGATTGTTTCTTCTTCATCTCCTTTCTTTAGTTATAGTTTAAGTTATAGCTTGTTTTCCATTATATGATACGGGAACGACCATGAATATGGATGAGTAAGAGAGTGTGTTGACCTGAGACTTAGAGTGTACAAGTAAAGTATGAAGAAGTGATATGGGTATCAAGAGATCAAGCCCATTTATAAGGAGTCAAGCCCAAGAGCTACAAAGTCTACAAGTTATGTTTATAAAGATTGAGGCTTGTGAGTGTGTTGTACAATCATCCAAAGGAATGTATATGCTAAAGTGTGAAGAGGGACCTTGAATACACTCCAAGGCCGCCTTGAATACACTCCAAAGGTGTCTCAAGGAGCACCCTTTCATTAAGGGTAGTTTGGTCTTTATGTAATAACTATAAATAGACATTTATACTTCTATTTTTCATTAGTTTTTGATGAATATTGAAGATTTCTTCTCTCTTTGAGAGTGTATCTTCTTTAGTATAGGGCTTGGAAAAGACATAATTGAAACTAGGGTTAGCCTTGAGTGTGAAATCACTAGGGTTGACAATTTGGCTTGGAAAGGTTGGTTCTTGAGGTGTCTTGATTCCAACTTGTGTCAACCTAAGTGTGTGGTGTTGCCTTTATGGATTGTAGAGGGTTTTGGTGTTTGATATAGACCTTGGTTTCTATATTTTGTAAAGGTTTATGTCTTACTACTATTTTTTCATTTATGCAAGTTTTTTGTGTTTTTAATTGCCAAATCCATGTGTAGTTTTTGCATCTTGTGTCATTATCTCTACTTCATGTCTTTTATTTAGTAGAGTTTCAGTTTTTATCTTATTTCCCTGTATCATTTGGTATCAAGAGCCATGTTTTAGGGTTGTTCCTATAACTCTACGTCTTGGATTGTTGTTACCTTGAGAAAATTTTCACAAAAAGAGGTAAAAATCCAAAAACTCAAAAAAAAACCTGTGTTGTCTTAGATCCAAACCTTACACCTTAGATCTACATATTTTTTGTTTGTTTTGATGGTTTATAGTGCTAGATCCTTGCTCACTAGCACTATTAGAGTCTAGATCTACATTTAGAGCAAGATCCAGGTTGTTTTGAGCATTCCATCATTATTAGACTTGAGTTTGAAGCTTTTGAATGGTGGATTTCATATGGTATATTGTGGTTTGGACATTTTGACCTTGATTTTGTATTATTTGTGCTTGGTTTGGAAAAGGGACCATAGATCTAAAAGAAAATTTGAACTTAGACGTCATTTGCCTTATGGTCAAACCTTGGTCAACTCTTGAATATTCATGTTGTTCTTCTTAATCTTCATAACTTTTAAAGAACAATATTAAAAAGTGCTTGCTTTATCTTAAAAAGGGAGGAAAGAGAGTATACAAGTTGTTAAAGGCAATTCCTAAGAAGTCTCCTAGTCTTGCAAAGAGAAGAAAACAACAAAGACAAAAGGAATTTTCAAGTACACTTGAAAGTACAAGGGAAAACCATTCTAATTTCAAATTCAATGGGAGCTTGAAAAAAGCTTCAAATCTTGCATTCCCCCCCTCCCCTCAAATGTAATCTTCTCCCTTATTTTGTGAAGTTTGGCCAATACCAACATTGAAGAATGAAAAAAAATTAACGTCCAGTCACAAAATGCCACGTCATTATTTTGTGGACACCTGGATTCTGGTTCAAACTTAGATTTCTTAGTTTCAATTTGTTGTTTCTAGTTTCATTTTATTGATTCTATCACTAATTAGAAAGCTAGTAACTATCTAATAGGTTGAGAATTAGTCAAGAGTCCTTTTTCTTTTGTGTTAGCATTCTTTGAGTGCTTTTCTCATTTTGTAATTCATTGTGGTTTGTTGGTTCAAGTTCAAACAAGATTTTCTTGAGTCATTCAAGTGAAAATCTATTTCAGGCAAAAGTAGACTCATCCCTTAATCACTCACAAATTACAAGCCGATTTTCAACATTTGTTAATCCAAGTGTGAGGTAAAACCCAAGAGTGAGTGTGGTCAGGTTATTTTTGAAGTAACTCGTGTTCATTTTATAGGTTTCTTTCTTTCATTTTAGGTACCATGGATGCTAATAATTTTAATGCCACATTTGATCGCTTCAATGAACATTGTGAAAGATTTAATGCCAATTATGAAAATATCAAATGACATATTAGAAAGATACGCCAATTTCTACCCAAACTTTTCCCACAAAATCCAATTCCTCTTGTCCAAAAACCTTACTATAAGAACTTCCCAAAGGAGAAAGTGGGCTGCCATGATCCAAACCAAGGTAACTAAGAATGTGCTCAAGAACTTCAAGGTAAAATAGCTAACTCTTACACTTTTGTTCATGTAAAAGATGATTGTGTGGCTAGTAGCCCATTTAGTGTGAGTTGTAGCTTATCTATTTGTGAGCCTATTATTTCTTTACCTCTTGAAGATAATGTACGTGTTGTGAGTGTGGATACACTAGTTAATCCTATTGATAACCAAATTGTCTCTTCTTGTAAGATCAATTTAAGTCTACCTAGTGTTAAAGCCAATGTATTGAAAAAAAAGTACATTGTTTATTGATTGATTGCCTATTATTAATGGTGTGCATATTGTAAGTGTCGATACACTAGTTGATCCTATTGATGACTGAATTGACTCTTCTTTTAAGATCAATTTATGGCCCCCTAGGGTTGAAACCATTAAGTTGTATGATAGTACATACTCTTGTGGGAGTTATGTTGATCAACTTGTGTTCGAAACTAGTCCACAACTTTAGGTTATGTGTTTTTTAATTAATAGACCTCAAGTGAGTGAATAATTTAAAAATGTTGGTCAAAATGATAGGAGTGAACCTTTTAGCTTACAAGGGTAATGATTCTAATATTTGCTTGGCTCATAGAGATAATCATGTTCTTGAAACCTCTTTGAGACTTAATAATGATCCTTTAGAGAGTAAGCATGTTTGTTCTAATTCTGCCTGCGAGATAGATCACTCTCTCTCTGTAGGTATAATATCTTATTAAAGATGGAATAATCACTCCTAACGAACCTAATGGTGAGAATGATGTTAAAGATATAGCTTGTCTTGAAGGTTATAGCTTATATACTAACCCACTATGGTGTGATAACATTCCTCCTAAAGATGGAAGTCTCATCTTGTAAGATATGAGTACTCTTAAGGTTAAGTAATATGTAGTCTTAAAAGGAATACCCAATTGGATGATGATAGCCTTAAATTGATTTAATATTTAAGAAACCCAATAAGCAGTTGTTCTTCGAAAAATGATTGTGAATGTGATCCTTTGTATGACACCCCACCTTTAGTTAATAATTATGAGGATGAATTACTTACTTCTTATGAAAATTTAAACAATAATCCCTTTGATTTTGGTGGTGGATGTGTCTACTTGAGGGTTCCTCTATAAAAGGAGAAACTGTCCATTACTTGGAATTTACTTCTTCTTCTACTATGTATTACCATATTGTTGAGAGTATTATTTATGATGATGTTGAACCTAGTAATGAGTATATACATGAGGACACCTTAGATGAGGTTGACTTGAGTGATACCTTTCTCTATTCCCTATTTTCTTTTGATGATGTATATGTTATTGTAGAGAGTATATCCTTTAGTTTGAGAGAAGACAATATGAAAGGGGAGTGTTGTCTAGACCCATGTCTATGGCCACTCTTCCCATTTGATCCCGGTGCTATCTTAGGGTAAGGAGTTACTCTTAGCTTAGGTGAATTCCCTCTTGATGTTTCTCATAACCAAGTGCTTGTTATATGAGAAACATCAAGAGGGAATTCACCTAAGCTAAGAGTAACTCCTTTGATCCCGGTGCTTCCTGATGTGTAATAAGAAGGACTCTTGGTTATATGTCAAGTATGAACCGCCTTGGTATATTGATGTTATCTATTATGTGTGCTTGTTTATCTTCTCTTGATTTTTAGAAGTTATAGATTCGAGGTCTAATCCTTTTTAAGAAGGGGAGGATGATATAAGCACGACCATGTAGATGGATAAGTAAGAGAGTGTGTTGACCTTAGAATTGGAGTGTATAAGTAAAGTGTGAACAAGTGATATGGGTATCAAGAGATTAAGGCTATTTACAAGGAGTCAAGCATGAGAGCTACAAAGTCTAGAAGTTATGTTTATAAAGATGGATTCTTGTGAGTATGTTGTACACTAACGATAAGAAATGTACGTTCTAATGTGTGAAGAGGGACCTTGAATACACTCCAAGGCAGCCTTGAATACACACCAAAGGTGCCTCAAGGAGCACCCTATCATTGAGGGTAGTTTGGTCTTTATGTAATAATTATAAATAGATATTTAGACTTCTATTTTTCTTTAGGTTTAGATGACTATTGAATATTTCTTCTCTCTTTGAGAGAGTATCTCCTTTTGTGTAGGGCTTGGAAAATTCATAATTGAAACTATGGTTAGCCTTAAGTGTGGAATAACTAGGGTTGATGATTTGGCTTGGAAAGGTTGGTGCTTGAGTTAGCATGAGTCCCATTTATGTTAACCTAAGAGTGTCGTGTTGCATTTTTGGATTGTAGAGGGTTTTGGTGTTGGATATGCACCTTGGTTCCTAAATTTTGTAAAGGTTTATGTCTCACTACTATCTTTTCGTTTAAGCAAGTTTTTGTTTTTTTAGTTTCCAAATATGTGTGTAGGCTTTGTATCTTTTGTCGTCATCTCTACTTCATCTATTTCTTTAGTGTAGTTTTAGTTTTTAGCTTATTTCTCTTATTAGGAGGTGAGGTACTCCCTATGTAAGCAGATTCATTACCATTAGTATAAGGATAGCAAGCTATGCATCCTTCATGACCAAGTGGTAAGTGGTGAGTCTGGGAGGCACACCATTGACTCTGAGGGTATTTTAAGACTTGAAGGTCGTATTCATTTTCCCTGACTTGATGACTTGATTTAGTAGATTCTTCATTGGCTCATAGCTCTAGATATTCTATTCATCTTGGTAAAGCTAAGATGCATAGTAATTTGAGGCAGCATTACTAGTGGGATGGTCTAAAGATAAATATGGTAGACTTAGTGGCTCATTAGCTATGTTGTTAATAGGCTAAGGCCGAGCATCCATGTTCAAAAGGATATACCTAGAGGTTGCCTATTCCTGAGTGTAAATGGGAACATATTACTATGGATAATTTAGTGGTTTGCCTCGTACATATGTGGTCTTGATGGTATTTGGGTTATTGTGGATCGTTTGACTAAGTCGATATATTTTATTCCCATTCAGATGACCTTCAGTGCTGAGAGATTAACCCATATTTTTGTTTGGGAAATAGTTCATTTATATTAGGTACCCATTTATATCATATCAGACCATGGTTCTGTATTAACTTTGCAATTTTGGAGAGCATTCTTGGAGGAGTTGGGTACTCAAGTGGATTTGAGTACAACTTTTCATCCTCAGACGGATGGTCAGTTTGAGCAAACTATTCAGGTGTTTGAGCATATTCTCTGATCCCATTTTATAGATTTCGAAGGATAATGGGTTCAACAGTTAGCATTGGCAGAGTTCATATAGAAGAACAACTATCATTCGACTATTGAGATGGCGCCTTATAATGCTTTTTATGGCAAGAGATGTCGTTCTCTGATAGGGTGGTTTAAGACCTCCAAGGTAAGACCTCAATGAATGGATTTGTTTCAGGACTAATTAGATAGAGTTAAGGTAATTCAGGATCGACTGAGAGCATCCTAGAGTATGCAGAAGTCCTATGTCGACCGTAGGCTCAGTACCTTTTAAATCACAATTTGTGAGTGTGTAATCCTTTATTTTTCACCCATGAGAGGTGTGATGAGGTTTTGATTAAAGGGTAAGCTCAACCCCCAATATATTGGTCCCTTTTAGATTATTCGTGCAGTTAGCAAGGTAGCTTATGAGTTAGCCTTGCCTCAATATTTTGTTATTGTTCATATAATTTTTCACGTCTCTATGTTATGAAACCATATTCCTGATCTGTCTCATGTAGTTAGATGGGACTCAATCTAATTAGATGAGCAATTGACCATTGTAGAAGAACCCATGTATATTTTGGCTAGTGATGTGAGGCGATTGTATTCTAGAGAGATTCCTATAGTTAAGGTTTAGTGGAAGAACCACTTTGTGGTGAAGGCTGCTTAAGAGATCAAGAGTGAGATGCGGGCTCAGTATCCTCACCTATTTGAGGCATCAAGTATTTTTTCTATCTTAAACTTTTGGGATGAAAGTTCCTTAGTAGTGGATATTACAATGACCCTTTCTGTCATTTCTTGTGATTTTATTTATTTTAACTATTATAGATTTTCCATAACTACTCCAAGTCATTTATGACTGGCTGGAACTGATATTTTGGTTACCTGGCAGTTTGTTTAGGCTTTAGAACTATTTCCCTGTTTAGAAGTCGTCGTTGTTTCCAAATATCCACCAAGAGAAAACTTTAGTAAAATGATATCGAATGCAAATTCTAACTGTGCTAGCAATTCCAAAATATTGATTTTAGATTGGGTAGACCATTGGTTCGAGTCCTACTACCCCGAATTCATTTTGACCTATTGGTCAAAAAGTTGATAATTTAGTAATACAGGAGTGGGGCCCATATTTGATCAAACCGACATCTGATGGAAAATCCAACTTCGACAACGCACCTAAAAATGTCAAAATTAGTGTGGTTGCATATTTTGTTTGCTCGTATTTCATGCTAGATGCATCCCAAGGTATAGGCCAAAAATTTGAATAATTTCATATTCCATCTGCCATTTAGTGCAACAAATGTTCCGCAATTGCGTATACTTTATCATGATCGCGCCCAGAATGTATTTGCCATTGCTCGATCTAAGGGCCTAGGAAAGGTTGTTTAAATGCTCTTTTGGCCAATAATTTGCCATTTCTCCATGTCTTGAGTCCCATAAACCCTAATAGAGTGTGTAGACCTCAAATTAAGTCTTGGGTGTTGATAGGGAGC
Source organism: Capsicum annuum (assembly GCF_002878395.1). Classification (NCBI taxonomy): domain Eukaryota; kingdom Viridiplantae; phylum Streptophyta; class Magnoliopsida; order Solanales; family Solanaceae; genus Capsicum; species Capsicum annuum. Next base: position 74,475,381 of record NC_061116.1, read on the forward strand.
TTAAATAACTTGAATATTCATTATTAACATTGAACCTAAGCTATGAATCCTTCATTTTTAGTGTTGAATTCTTGATTATTTATTCCAAATTCCCAAATGGCTTTAGTCTAGACTTTAGCCCAAATATGATTGATTTGCACCAATTTATTAAGGGATATAACTCCCTAATGATATTTGAACATTAGGTTGGTTTTGGAAACTCATTTACCATACGTGGGACCCATTTGGGGGGTTTTGGTACTGTTTTTGACCTGATGCACAATGGTGCAATATGGGTATTGATACTCTCATAATAATACATAGATTATGTTTTTGGTAGCTTAGCTCGTTGAATAATCTCTAAGGAAAAATAAAAGGGAAAGTTGTTGGTTCGTGAGATATATTTGAATTTGAGGTAGGTTAGGCTTACTTCATGTTAGATTGAGCTTTATTATACTATCACTTTGATATTTTTATAAGATTGGGTGGGGTTTTAGGTGTTAAAATGGTAGATGGAAGTGTTTAAGGTTAGTTGAGCCACTTAGGCTATTAAACTCATATAATGTGATGCTTGATTTGTAGTCTTGAGCCTTAGTTAGTTGGACTTGTTATCTCATGAATAGCATGAGCATGCTCTAGTTTCTCTAGTTAGATGGGAGTGCAATTGTCACTCATATTTAATAGTATCTTGACCTTAGCTGTGTATAGTGTGGGAATTGCCCTAGTATCTTGGATGAATTAAGAGTATTACTTGAGAAGGAATAGTACCATAGAACTAGTGTGGAATGACAAACCTCTAAGACATGAGTTAGATGGCTTAGCTTAGTCTCGGGTATAATTTAGACTTAAAGAAGAATTTGGGTTATTAGAAACTGGTTTTTACCTGCCTTAATTTGGACTAGGTAGTTTCATTAGCATCCTAGACATTTGTTAAACCCTTAGAATATGTCTTTGGTATATGATGGCTAACCTCAGTAAATGGTTTATGCATGATATTGGTACTGGAAATGATGTGCAGGATTAGTTGATAGTTTTATTGTAATTCTTAAATAGCAATGAACTGTCTTATAGATTTAACACGTGACTATGCTTTCACTTACTTCAATTACTATATTACCATGTGAGCCTTGTATTGTGTTATTACTCATATTATGTTCAAGTATGGTAACTAAACTATTGTGATGCTAAAAATCCTCTTGGGCTAATAATTCAAACCATGCTAACAACGAGGAGATCTAGAAGATATAACTATGGCGTGTATTGAAGATACTAATGATTATGTTAAACTAGTAAAATATTGAGTTTTCATATCATATGAATAGACTTGTTCATGCTTCTTGTAATATATTATGTTGAAAATAAAAGATGAAGTACGATGGCAAGTTATTCCTTACTTCTCTTTTACCATATCCCTCGTGGGGTTTGTATTTATTATTGATAGGATTGACATATATATATATAGGTTATTATGATGACCGTTGATTCCAGAGGATATATTAATGTTATGAAGATGCATGGTGATTACAGAGGATATATTGATGATATGATGATGCCCGATAAGTTTGAAGGATATATTGATGTTATGATGATGCCCAATAAGTACGGAGGATATATTGATTATATGATGATGACCGGTAAGTATGGAGGATAAATTGTTGATATGATGATGCCCAGTGATTCTAGAGGATATATTGATGTTATGATAATGCCCAGTGATTCTAGAGGATATATTGACGTTATAATGAGGCTTGGTAAGCCCGGAGGATATAATGATGTTATGTATGGTAAGAATGTATATATATTATTATGTGTGATGATGCTCTTATATTATTATATTTGTATGTGCTCTGAGGGTATGACGTTATCTTAGGATGTCGGTTACTAATCACTTGCTAAGCGGTGTTGTTCTTCCTAGACTTGGATAGTGAGTAAGAGTATTATATTCCGAATAATGAATTGTAATAAGTTGGTAATGGGATGTTGTGTGGAAATTGAGGTCTCACCCAGTGAGTTTAGATAGTATTGCATATATGAATTCATTAAGATATATTGTTTATTTAAGTGAGTTATGTGGTGACTAGTTAACTACTAATTTACTATCTTACTTGATGGCTTTAAGTCTAGAATTCTAGTTAGTGAACCTTGTTTCACTGGTATGTAGTAAATAGCAATTGTAGCTATCACGTGGCTAAAGACGAAGATAGATTAGCATGGGTGATGATTAACGATATTGATGACTAAGTTATGATGTCAATTAGCCATTAAGTGAGGATTTGTATAATAATGATGCTAGATACTAAAAGAGGTTAATGGTTGGATATATAAGATTATAAGGGAAATTAACGGCCTTTTTCTAGATGGTGATTAGTGATATTATAAATATGATTAGAAATGGTTACTATTAAGATGCGCCTATGGTCTAGTAGCGAATCTTGACTAAATGGTAAACGTTGGGTATTTAGTGAATAATAGTTAGTACTATCCCATGAGTAAAGATTTTGTGAACAATCGGTTAGGCTAATAATAATGCTTAGTACCATACAATGAGTAAAGATTATGTGAATAATTTATTAGGCTAATAAATAGAGGTCCTTTGATGACTAATAACTTAGTAGTTATCAAATGGGTATTGATTAGTAAACAAGTAGTGCATAAATTGAGTATTTCGATGTGATAGGTTCCTAAATGATGATATGCTTATGGTTATAAGTACTTTGGAAAATTTAATTTAGCTACGGTAATTGGCGAGGATTATGAATATTGGAAAATGACCATTGGTGTGAAATGGGGAAAACCATCGAAACTGAGAAGTTGGTTTTTATATATATATATATACACACACACACACACACATTGGTGATTTGATCTTTGATGCACTCTCCGTTGGTATGGGAAGCCTGATAAGTTCTTTGCTTTATATTCTTTTGGGTGTACTCCTCGGTGGTATAGGATGACATGGTGAGTTCTTTTAATAAATTCCCTAATGGATTTACGTACATTATATTGGTATTTATGCGGTTGTAATTCTGTTAGTTTTGCTTTAAACTTCCGGATTGGTGATAACGCTCAACTTACTCGTCAGTTTAAGTGCAAGGCGGTCGCCGTTAATATATTTACCCTACTATGGAGTAGGGGTAGAATCCACAAGGAACAATGTGAGTGGCAATCATGTTAATTTCAAAATAATAGAGACTATCTAAATTCAAACCAACGATATAAAAAGATAAAAATGAGGGAGATAGGTGTCTACATTACTATTTTCTTTTGGGTTTTTCTAGTATAAATTTGGAGCTATTATGCATGGATCTTGGGATAAAGTGTTACTAAGGGAATGACATGTGGGTGTTAGAATTCAACATCAATTTAGTAGATCAAATATAGGTAGGTTCGGTTATAGATTTTAATGCTAGTCTTTTAACAAAAACCAAATGTTCACCCATTGATTGTTTTGAATACCTAATAGGTATGGGTAACATTTGATAACTAAACCTTAATTTAGGCATCCTATTTCTGGGATAATTCCCATGGTATAGTTAACTTTACAATCACCCTTACGTCTAAGATAGTGAAAATTTAGCAAACTACACACATAATTGTATATCATTACTTTGGTCTCCACATCCCTCTTTCAAGGATGATGTGAATTCCTAAAGTTCACCCAAGACCCTTCCTTAAAAGATGGCCTTAAGTTTTCTAGAGTTTGGAGATTTCACTCGTCAAACCCTATTGGTATTTAGGGCTTTTACCCATAAATCCAAACAAATTTAGTATAGCAATGATGAAACCCAGAAAAATGAACTATAAAATAGAGGCTAACAATAACAGCCCATACACACGTTAACCCCTATTTACACATAACTCAATAGAGAGATATAGCTACACATAAGATAAATAATCATAGATATAACCATAATCTCTATTGAAATGACTTGTTGATGATTAAGTGAATGTTACTTCAAACTTTGCACTCCCACAAATCAACAATGGAAGTGAGCTATTCCTAGACTTAAAAGGTCTCTTATGTATTCTTCACCCAAAATTTATACAATATTTTTTTCTCTAAGTATGGAGGCTATGAACTCAAGATCTAAAACCTAAAAAATTGGGGAAGATGGAATATGATGAATAATTCTAGGGTTTGAGTATTTTTGTAAAAATTGGGATTAGCCACGTGCATTTCTGAATTTACCCTTGGGCTAAACTCTTCCGCTAAGTCGCGATCTTAACAACTTTGCCGCAAGCATGGCCTCTGTGACTATGATAAAATTACGTGACTGCAGTTCATTGACCATGCTTGACTGCCACGATTGGGGTCAGCAGACCGCGATCGTGGTAACTGAGGCCCTTCTGCTCCTGGTCTTCAGCTGCACTGTCTTGCTCCCTTTTTGATCATTTTAAGCTCCAATCCATATCTCTCTATCCCCTCAACTCTATGACTGCAAAGAGTGGATATTAGTTCATTTAATCATAATTATGTCTCTTTCATTCATTAAAAAAAGGTAATGTTCACGAATATTGAGTGCGAATGAGTGGTAAAATCACCACTCATCAATTGGTTACCTGTTATATGTGGCGATATTAGTGTGTATTGATATGAGATGTCATATTATTATTCTAGTGGATCATTTATTTTATACATTGTTGAAGAAGATAATTCAAGTTAGATTGTGTACCTTGACTTAGAGATATTGTCTTTCTTTATATCATTTTTATATCATAATTTAGCCTGGCGTCCGATGATGCCTACTGAGTACCTGCTGTTTTTAACTCATACTACACTTTTGTACCTTTTGGTGTAGAACAAAGTACTAGTTGTCGTTGTTGAGTTGAGTTTGTTCATTATCGATCTTTAAGAGACAAGATGAGCTCTTGGAGTTTTGAGTTGCCTATTTTTCTCTATCCTTATTCAATTTTCACCCTACAGTTGATCGGCACTACAAAGAAAGTAACTAGTTGGAGATCTCTAAGGAATTTCTAAGCTTGTAATGTAGGTTTGGGTTAGGGTAGGATATTATTTGGAAAACAACTTGGCTACTCCCTTCTTTGAACATTTACATCACATTATTCAGTCCGTTTTTTTTACTATGGGCCATTCTTCTTTGTTTTCTCTCTTTTAGCATGCTACTTTTTGCTTCCTCTATTCACCCATTCTTCTTTCTATTTCTTTTTTCTTGCAACTTTCATGCAATTCTTTCCTTTAATTGATCCTTTTTTTTCTATTAATTTTTTTCAACACTTTAGGCACATTCGGCATTTCACTAACACTTGTGGCCGCAAAATTACTTCAATCAACTTTCACCACCCCTAACATAGGATTTTAATCTCAATTTACATTTTCAAGTTCAAGGAGGGATACGGTTCAATACAGGTATAAAAGAAATGGTTCACGGCTTGTAACATGTTTTCCAAAGAAAAGTCCAAAGGCTTAAAATGGGTAACTAGAGATTGTATTCAAGCACGAGTAAGCTTTTTAGGATAAAGTGGCTTCCAAGGTCACAAAGAAGGGCATGCAAAATTCACCAAGGGAGCTAAACTATTGGACAGGGGTTGTTGTTTTGCATTAGCACCACACATAATTTGCTAAACTATGGATCTAAGAAAAACTTTAGTCTGAAATTTTGGCTCAAAATAGGCAAACCACACATATGGCTACTCAGACTACACCAATGGTGTATAGTATGATCTCAAATTTACAATTTTCAATGCCACAGATACTCAGACCTCCCTTGCATTCATGACATTTATGCTACGGGTACTCAGAATTCCCCTACACTTATGTCTCAAAACCCAAAACACAATTATTTAACCTTAAGAATGTCGTCACCCAATCTATCATAGGGCAAAGCTAGTCATGCATCACCATAATCAAAATAAAACTTAATGTAAGAAGAGAAACTAAAATAAAACTACATAATAATCCATGAAAACATGAGCACCATCAGAGTGCCCAAATGTAGCATCCCAAAATAACAATAAAATATCATCCAAAATATCATTAAAACATTACCAAAAACATCAAACCAATCCAGATATAGGGACAGACACCCCAACTGAAAAGCTGGCAATTTCCTCATTGTCAAATCAACAAGATAAGAGGTAAAGGGTGCTTACTGAATCATTCTCATGAATTGCTCTCTCCAGTAAACCTGTATCATCTCCATTATCATCAATATTAGACCACTCAGCGAGGACCGCATTATCACGCTCGACCCTCTGCGAAGGCAGACGCTCCTTAGGTTTGAGCACCATGAAGATTCCCTTAACCAAACTCCATATCTTTACAAAGAATCTATCTCTTTTTTTCCCTCATCACTATCTTTTCCTGTGACTCCCTAAGGTCCATGTGTGGTTTTGCCAATATTAAATATGCACTCTCCAATCTGGCAACAGTGGCTCCCTTCTTCTTCTGCTCCTCCTAATATATTTCATAATTGGACCAAGATACATATGAGTGGCGAGCACTGGAGGACTCTCCTGGACCCTGAGGTAACCTTGAAACAAGCTCCTTGATGGACCTGATATTAATACCAATATCTTCCAGAGGTGCGGTAGGGGATGGTCTACAACAATTAGGCTCTTTCACAACTAACTTACTCAAGTCAAATTTTCTCTTCTTACTTTGGTTGGGTGCACCTTCGCCCCTCATTTTTAGTGAAGTGATGTGGGGGCTAGATTTCACCTAGGTGTCTATAGGATATTCTTCTACTTTGAATCTTTTGCACAGTTTAGTAATAAGGGAAGGAAAGGGAAGAAGTGTACCACCCAGATTCTTGAAGAGCCTTCATTCTTCAATCACAACTTGGACCATGTTTAGAGTAATACCATACATAAAATAGGCTACCATGCGAGCTCAAAAATCACTAACTTAAGTCATTTGCGTACAAGATGACACTTTGCTGAAGATGATGTTTAATTAGATCCTGGCCTCTACTGTAAATTCGTGCATAGAGGTCCCTCTTTTGGTGACAACTGAGGAGACCTCTCTTCTAAGTCAGAAAATGCTAGCGATCCAGGTCCCTGGATCATATCCCTTAGCCTAGAAGTTAGCCATATCGGCATTTGGGAGAACATACACTCCATTTACCTTCTCTATTCCAAAATATACATTATTTCCTTGAATCTTCATCACTGGGTATGAGAGAAAGACTGTGGTAAGATTCACATGGAAATTTCTTACCCATTGCTCATTGGAAATCTAGAGGTTCAACACAAAACATATTTATCCAGCAGCAGCAAGTCTATCAAAGAATTCTGGGAAAATTATCTGCCATCTTGTTCATGGAGATACCCCTCACTAGGAGTAGCTTGGTCATTTAGAGGACATTGTAATATTGGTTGTTACATTTTGGAGTCATGAATCTGGAATATTTAAAGTCTACTATTTAGTCGCTGAGTACATATAGGAACCACAGTTAAGACCTTCTTTAGCAGTCGCAATGAAAAACCATTCTAGATTAAGAAGATAAGCTTATATGGAAATGTTATAGGAGGTTTTGGGATGAAAAATAGATGTGCAAAAATATTGGTTTTTGTAGATAACTCTACTCAGGTATGGCAATTATGGAGTAATGACTATGATCATAGCATTGCGATCGCGGTCATCGGGACTACAATTATGATACTTGAGACCACACTCAATACTTCTGCACATCACTAAAAATATACAATTTTAACCCTAACTTTGTATTTCAACTAGGCACATAAACATCATGATCATAGAAATTAAGAATAGATTGCATGATTATAGCCCCAAACATAAAGGAATTCACATTAAATTTAGTAGGGAATTAAATGAACACATAGTATACGCATCAATTTCAACAGTTTTAGGCTAAAATATGGGTACTCAAGACTTCCCCAAATGATATGGATACACCATGCAGTAGCTAACCACAACAATCAACACAAACAAGCATATTTTTGGCATTATAAACATTATTTCTAGCTTATTTCTAAACTAAAGGTCCCAAGCTTACAATAATAATGGATGTAAAGGAGTTTGAGACTACATACCATGGAAATAATGCAAAAGGTTTAAAATGAAAACTTGGATACTCTACACAATGCCAAAATATAAGAGAATTTTGAGAGTGGACGTTTGTGGGTAAATGAAAGTCAAATGGTCATTTAGACTAATTTAACTACGATTTTGGTTCTAGTTCTGTGATCGTGGACTCACGACCTCAATGATTATGGTGACATACAATGTGGTCGTAGTGACTAAGAAAAAAATTTAGGTCTCTACACTTCTCAGTTCAGTCTAACAAGCCAATTTCATAACTCACTTTTTCAATTTCAATTAAAATTTCTCCTAGCATCACATTCTCATGGATTATGCATGAACAAATGCAAAAATAAAATATATTCTATCATGCATAAATAAATGGAAATGTTCCATTCTTGTGGTGTTATGGGGCGCCTCCAATTGAGCGCTTCATTTAATGTAGTAGCACAATACCTCCACCAATTTCTTTTGTGCTTACACTTAGAACATTTAAATCTCTCTCCCAAATTTTGTTCAATATGCATTGAGCGGTCGAGGGATAAAAGATTTAGATCTTCCAAGGTGAAACTTTGAAGATGTGAGAACATGGCAAGCAGGCTTCGATCTCGCCATTTAAAAGATTTGAATCTTTTACCCAACCTTACATCAAACTTCAAAATTGGTTCCATTGGTAAAAGTGAGCACTTCAATAGGCCACTAGTTGCACACTAGGCGTTGAGTTCCTTAGACATTGATGGATTGGGTTTCATATACTCTTGTGGAATGTCAAAGTCCAAAATATATGAATCTTACTATGTCTCTCCATAATCACTCATTTATATATGTGGATGGATTGTCATCAGATCCTTTAGGCACAATGTTGAAAAGTGGGTTGAATGAGGTCCAACCCGTAATTTTGGAATTGCTTCTTCCAAACTATCTTCACCACAAAATGAGCTAGAGTTATCATAAGAGATATGCCTTGACTCTTCTAGATACTCTAGCACCATCTCTTTTATTTCAGCTTCTTCTTCCTTATTTGATTCGATAGATTGGGAAGTCATCGAGGAGTCTTTGCTACCAAGCTCATCATCATAGCTTTGTTTTTTTTCTTGATGAATCGCCTCTTTGGAAATGAGCATGGTAGTGATAGATTTAAGCTTTTCTTCTTTGCTTAATTCCCCCATCTAGACACTTTTCCTTCCTAATGCCTCTTGTTGCATGACCTGTACACTCTCCCTTGTTGCATCTACTAAATCCAAAATATCTAGTAGCCTTGTGTCCAAGCTATTGGACTCGATATATTTCTCTTCCTTCTTCTCATCATAGGACCTATCAAGCTTATAAGAAGAACTAGCAACCTGATTAGCATAATAGAAGGAAGGTGCATTTGGACAGTCATCCTAATTTCCTTCTCGACCACTATATAAAGGAAACATATACTCCCTATTGGATAAAGATGGTGGGTCCTTCTTTCTCTGGGAAGTATAGTTACAATCTCTCCTGAAGTATGGTCTATCATAAATTAGAAATGGGTCATCACGATAGGATTCCCAACTAATGACATCATACTTGTCGAAAGATGTTCAAGAGAAAAGTAAAATAACATAAAAATCTGCCTGCAAAAGAGAATCACAAATGAATATATACAAGCTTGAATTCAAGCAAGTAAGGTAAAATTCCAAATTAACTTCATAATTATTCCTTGACAACGATACCATTTTTGATAACACTAAACTTACATATCAGTTAAGTGCAAGGAGGTCGTCGTCAATATATTTACCAACTTTGGAGTCAAGTTCGAATCCACGAGGAACAATGTGAGTGGCAATCAACTTAATTCAAAATAATAGATACTATCTAAAATCAAACCAACGGTTTAAAAAGATAAAAATGGGGGAGATAGCTACCGACACTAGTATTTCTTTTTATAGTTTTTATATTATAATTTTAGAGCTACGAATAATTAGAGTTTTAACAATTATGCATGGATCTTGGGATTATGTGTTACTAAGTGAATGACATGTGGGTATTAGTAATCAACATCTATTTAATTGATCAAATATGTATAGGTTCAGTTATAGATTTTGATGCTAGTCATTCCACAAAACACCAAACTTTCACCCATTGATTCTTTCGAATACTTAATGGGTGTTTTTAATGTTTGGTAACCAAACCTCGATTTAGGCATCCCTATTTCTATTATAATACCCATGGTATAGTTATTATCTCAATCACCCATATGTCTAAGATAGTGAAAAATTAGCAAACTACACATATAATTGTCTATCATTGCTTTGGTCTCCACATCCCTCTTTGTTACAAGCCTAAAGTACGTATAAATTGTAGGAACTTCACAAAGGACCAAGCTACAGAATTGGCAAGTGATTGGAGCCTTTTAAAGCCTTGTCAAGTTGAAGGGGGAGGAGAAGAACCATTTAACTCAAGAGGCACCTCAATTGAAGGGTAATATGGACTTTGCACACTATAATTTTACACCCAAGAGGCGCCTCATTACCCTTTAGTCATTAAGGGTGTTTTTGACATTTATTATGTATAGAATAAATAGACATTTAGCTTTTATTTTCGTTAGTTTTTGACATATTGAGAGAGTACTCTTTTAGTTTGTAACTTTAGTCTTTCTTTAGCTTAGAGAATTCGAAACTTGAGCGTTTTATGAAAGTGAGGTGTTCTTCACTTGTGTTGATCAATTGGCAAGAAAGGTGTAGTTGAGGAGTGTGAATTCCTTTGGTCCACCTAAGAGTGAGTTTTAATATAATGTTGGTGAAGTTTTTTTGAATATTTTATACACATTCTTGTGCTAATCATTGGTATTGGTGAGGGTCTCATTACCTATCCTTTTTATTTAATGTATTTCCTGTTCATCTCCTTTCTTCTATGTGTCGTTTTCCTTGTCCTGTTCAAGTTTAGTTGCTGATTTTTGCGTTTCCTAGTTAGATTTCTTATCATTTGATATTAGAGACTTTCTTAGGGTTGTTCCCAAAACTCTAATTCTTTGATTTAGAGTCCTTATTAAGAAAATCTCACAAAAAAAGAGTCAAATCCAAAGAAAAATCAGAAAAAATGATGTTTAGTAGTGTTTTGTAGTATATTTGTGTGTTGAAAGATAGATCTACTAATTTTTATTTTTTTTGTTGGTTTCAAGAGCTTGATCCTTTCTCCTTAGAACCTAACGAGTCTAGAACTACTTTTGGAACAAGATTTGGTTGAATTTTAGCTAAGACCTCTATGGTTATGGCATTTTGAAGTTTCAAGAGGCTATATCCATGTGGTTTTTGTCTTGTGGACGTTGGTTGGTTGTGATTTATTTTTATTTGAGCTCATATTGGCCTAAGGAACCTAGATCCCCAAGAAATTTCGAATTTGGGGTTCATTTGATTAGGAGTCAAACAGTGGTTAACTCTTGAATATTCATCTTGTTCTTCAATCTTCAACAAATCAAGTTAGAGAAGAATATTAAAGAGGTGTATTTGATCCAAAATGAGGAGTAAAGAGAGTGTCCTTGGTGTTTGTACAATAATATTCCTAATCATCCAAAAGAAAGAAGAGACAAAGGAATAATCAAAGTACAAAATAGAGTACAATCCAAGTACAAAGGGGGGACCATTGTTTTTTGAATTCAAATTGGAGCTTGAAAAGGGCTCCAAACCTTATTAATCACCCCTCAAATCATCATCCTTCTTCCCCAAGGATGTGTTAGGTCTAGAGTTAACATTTTGGGATTAAAAAAATTTTGAAGCTCAACGTCCAATCCAATAGTGCCACGTCATCTAGTGTAAACGGGAAAATCAAGTTCTAAGTAGATTTTCCTAGTTTCTTATTTTTTATTCTAGTTTCTTGTAAGTTAATTCTATCACTAATTAGTAAGCTAGTGCGTTCCTACTAGGTTGGTAATTAGTCTAGAGTTTATTTATTTTGTGTCTTCGATTTTTGTGTGCTTTTCTCATTTTTAATTCGTAGTAGTTTGTTGGTTCAAGTCCATACATCATTTTTATTTGAGTCATATAAAAAAAGTCGATTCTGGGCCAAAGAATATTCACCACTCATTCACTTGCCAAGTATTGCTAAGCTTTCAACACTTGTGAGACCAAGTGTTAGGTGAGATTCAAGAGTGAGTGTGGTGAGGTTTATTGAACTAACTTGTTTATTAATTTTATAGGTTTTTTCTTATTTGAAAGGTACATTGAGCATGGAACCCGAGGGTTCAAGTGCTCCTTCACTTGGAAATGATTTCTTGGGAGTCTTGTTGGATCGGTTTGATGCCTTATCCGGTGACTTGAAGGGTGAGTTGTAACTGGAATTCTTTGAAGGGTGAGGTTTCCACCATAACTGGAAGGCTTGATAGTGTTGAAAGTAAGAGGAACTCACGACCTTCTACTCCTAATCCCTGTCATGCATCTTCAAGTATCCTAGCCAACTACTCCTCAATGACCATGAAACTCAAAAATCTCCACCAAATGCTATACCCTCCATAACCCCCACAAAACCAAGTCCAAACACCTCCAAACCGAAACATACCAAGACCCCTACTTCCACAAATAAAGTAATACCAACAAGAAGGACTTGGAACTCAAAATCCACCACCAAACACGAATCTCCAAGTACCAAATCCCTTTGACCAAAGACCAATTACTCCACATTACCAAATACCTCCACAAAATACTACATACCGAATACCAAATCCCATGGACCAAAGACCTTACCCTCCACCACATCTAATGCCACAAGTCCAAGCTCCAACTAACCAAAGGTATTAAAACCATCTATAAAGACCCCAAAATTGAAAATACCCAATCTAAATCGACAACCACGGTAGAGGGGAGCAAGAAGGTTATGAGGTTCCTAATGATAACTATTGGTTTGAGGAAAAAATGTGAGAAAGGTTTGACCAAATAGGACCTTATGGTAGAATCCAAGGGCAAGAGGCAAGGCATGGCCAGGGTAATCACCATGGAACCCGAGACATTGGCATAAATTCTATCAAGGTTGGGATTCCACCCTTTAAAGGAGAAAGTAACCCCAAGATGTACCTATATTTGGATTCATCTTGTGAGAAATTATTTCAAGTGAATGGCTTAAATGAGGAGAAGAAAATTTTTTATCCCATTGCTTACTTTAAAGGCTACATAAATACATCGTGAGATTACACTAAGAGGTTTGGCAATATATTGATAGGTGGCCAACCACCCCTTGGGAGGAGTTGATGAGACTAATAAGAGAGAGGTATGTCCTAGAACAATATAGATATGATCTTCTTGCCAAACTCTACAACTTGAGGCAAGGAAGTAAGAGTGTCATGGCCTACTATGAAAAATTCCAACAACTCATCTTGAAATTTGATCATATAGGTGAGGAAGTTCACCATGACATCATTTATTTCAAGTAAGGATTGAACAAACACATCTCTTCTCGTATTACTCTTTATAAGTTTGAAATCGTGGTTGAAGTCTTCCAACTGGCTATGAAAATTGAGAAAGAGAACAAGGAGAGATACAAGCCAAAGACTCCCTACACTCCTACGGGTTGGTCAAATGAAAGGGACATGGTTTCGGCATCTATGGCTCCTCTTCAAGACTTAATCATGGTTTCCCAACACCATCCTCCAAAGTTTTAAGGTAAACAAACTTCTACTTCTCATTCTAAGGGTCTACAATATTTCAATTGTCAAGGTTGGGGTCATAAGGAAAGTGAGTGTCCTACCTGACGTAATGTAATCCTGGTTGAGTTGGAAACTGAGGGAAATGATGAAAACTCTTAAGATGGAGAGTGTGTAGAACCTAAACTTCAAGGTGAGGTTAGTGAAGAAGATTTGTTACCTTGTGAAGGGCAATGTGATGTTCCTAGCTATATGGTTAGGAAGACTTTGTTCGGTAAGGTATTAGATGATAAAAGAGAGAACCTGTTTTATACTAAGTGCCTCATTAAAGGAATACTAAGTTAAATGATCATAGATAATGGGTATTGTGCGAACATTGCTAGTGTTACCTTGGTTGACTACTTGAAACTATCCACTACCCCTTACTTGAATCCATACATACTTCAATAGTTAAAATGGTGGGGTGAATTAAGGTCAATCGATAATTTGTGATTAGATTAAAGGTGGGGAATTATCATGATGAAGTGTTATATGATGTAATCCCTATGCAAGCATGTTACATATTATTGGGAAGACCTTGGCAATTTGATAGGCACACTATACATGATGGAAGGTCTAATAGGTACACCTTTGAGCATGGTAGCAAAAATTTCACTCTTCTCCCTATTCCAAAATCTATTGTGAATTAAATCCAAGATAAAACCAAGAAGTTGGGCGAGAAAAAGAAGAATGAAATGGAAGGAGAGGTCTCTGATTGTAAGCTTGGAAAGGGAAAATATAATTTGATTGTGGGACTTTCCCACAAATTTGCCTTGTTACTTCCTAACCAAAAAGCTTACATTTTGAATAGATTTGATTCTTCTTAGGTGTAGGTACAATATAAAATTATATACAAGAAAGATTCAAAAGGAGTTCAACACGAAGGCATGATAAATTAACTAGTGACTCCCTTGATCGAGAGCTCCAAAAAGGTGGACTACCCATGCCTAACCCGGGGTGACTTTGCTACTCTCAACACTTTCTTGAACTCAAAATGTTGTGATTTAATGTCTTGTGAAGTGGTTTAGGGTTTACAAGTGCATACCACTTTTCTTAGTAACTCTTTTTGTGAATAATGATCAACTTTCTCTTAAGACTAGCTCACTACTTGAACATGAGAATAGTATGCTTGAGAATTTCCAAGTTAGTGTTGATGCTTGTAATGTTGATCTTGATATTTAACATGGTCCTTTTAAATTTTATAATTAAATCCAAGATATTAGTCTTGTTCATAGTGTCTTTGTGTATATTAAAGTTGTGAGTAATGCCTTGCATGATTGTGAGTAGCCTAATGAAAGGAGTAGGTCATCTCGGTTTAGACCTTTGTCTTCTACTTCCATTTGATCCCGGTGTAACTTTGGTATGTGGGTGGAGTAACTTCAGGTCATGTGTATTTCCTTTTGATGTTGATGTCACTCACTTCTTTTATATCCTTTGTTCCAATTTTTTCATGTTAAATACCAAGTATATATGGATGTATGTAAAATGTGAACAACCTTTGATTTTCTATATAATTTGTGTTACTAATGCTAACCCTCCTCCCTTGAGGAATGTGTGGTTGTTTTCCCTCTCTTTTGTTTTGAAAGGCGTGAATTTGAGGAAAAATTCCTTTCAAGATGGAGAGGATGATACAAGCCTAAAGTGCTTATGGATTGCAAGGACTTCTCAAAGTACCAAGCTTAAGAATTGGCAGGTGTTTGAAGCCTTTCAAAGCCTTGTCAAGTTGAAGGAGGAAGAGAGGAACCATTACACCCAATAAGTTTCTCAATTGAATGGAAAGATGGACTTTGCACACTATAATTTGACACCCAAGAGGTGCCCCATTTCCCTTTATTCATTAAGGATGTTTTGGACATTTGTTATGTAATAGCATTAATAGACATTTAGCTTCTATTTTCCTTAGTTTTTGAAATATTGAGAGAATACTCTTTTATATTGTAACTTTATTTTTCCTTCAGCTTAGAGAATCTGAAACTTGAGGTTTTCATGCAATGAGGTGTTCTTCACTTATGTTGATCAATAGGCAAGAAAGGTGTGGTTGAGGAGTATAAATTCCTTTGGTCCACCTAAGAGTGAGGTTTAATCTAATGTTGGGGAAGTATGTTTGAATGTTTGATACACATTCTTTTGCTAATCATTGGTGTTAGTGAGGGTCTCATTACCTATCCTTTTCATTAAATGCATTTCTTCTTCATCTCCTTTCTTTTGTGTGTTATTTTCCTTGTCTTGTTCAAGTTTAGTTGCTGATTTTTGCGTTTCCTAGTTAGATTTCGTATCACTCTTTCAAGGATGATGTGAATTCCAAAAGTTCACCCAAAACCCTTCTTTCGATGATGGCCTTAAGCTTTCTAGAGGTTGGACATTTCACTCATCAAACCCATGTTGGTATTTGGTGTTTTCACCTACAAATCCCAACAAAGTTAGCATAGCAATGATAAAACCCATAATAATGAACTCTATAATAGAGGCTAAAAATAATAACCCACACACTCTTTAACCTCTGTTCATACATAATCCCAAGAGGGAAATCTAGCTACAATAAGATAAATAAGAATATATATACCCATAATCTCTATTAAAATAACTTGTTGAAAATTAAGTGAATGTTACTTCAAACATTACACTCCTATAAATAAACAATGGAAGTGAGTAATTCCTCCACTTAGAAGGTCTCCATTGTATTTTTCACCCTAAATTTATACATATTTTATTCTCCAAGTATGGAGGCTATGGACTCAAGAGCTAAAGACTAAAAAATTGGGGAAGATGGAATATGATGAATAATCTAGGTTTTGAGTTTTTTTTTCAAAATTGGTATCAGCCACGTGCATTTGAAAATTTTTCCTTGGGCTGAACTCTTTTGCTAAGCCACGATCGCACCAGCTTAGCTGCGACTACGGCCTCTGCGATTGCGATAGAATTATGCGACCGTGGCTGATTGACCCTTCTTGACTACTGCATTTGTGGTTAGTAGAACGTGACCGCGATAACTGAGTCCCTTCTTCTCTAAGTCTTCAACTGCACTGTCTTGCTCTCTTTTGATTAGTTTAAGCTCCAATCCAAATCTTTCTATCCCCTCAACTCTATGCCTGTAAAGAGTGGATATTAGTGCATTTAATCATAATTATATCTTGTTCATTCATTCAAAACAAGGTAATGTGCATAAATATTGAGTGCGAATGAGTGGTCAAATCACCACTCATCAATTAGTTACCCATTATATGTGACGATATTAGTGTGTATTGATATGAGGTGTCATATTATTATTCTAGTTAATTATTTATTTTACACAGTGTTGACGGAGATAATTTAGGTTCGATTTTGTACCTTGACATAGAGATATTGTCTTGCTTTATATCATTTTTATATCATAATTTATCTAGTTGGTCGATGATGTTTACTAAGTACCCGTTATCTTGGTACTCATACTACACTTCTGTACCTTTTGGTGAAGACTCGAGTACTAGTTGCCACCATTGAGTTGAGTTCATGCAGTGTTGATCTTTCGGAGATAAGATGAGCTCTTGGAGTTTTGAGTCACCTATTTTTCTCTATCCTTATTATGTCTTTTGTATTCGAGAAAAATGTATTGATTATTTTAAACTTATGAGTTGCATTTCTTACTGTCAAACTTAGATGCTCTTGTATTGATATTACAATGTTGTGGGATTGGTCTTGGTATTTGATTGTCTTATTTTAGTGGAACACATTTGCTTATATGGTGTTCGCTTATATTGGCCCATGTTGGGCATTTCTACCGATGTAACCCATTGCCTTATCTCTGAGTGAAGTTTTTGGCTTACCTATTGATGGGTTTTAGTAAGTGTCATCATGACTCATGAATCAGATCGTGACACTATAAAATTTAATGTTCCGAACACAATGGCACAATCGTATTTTTCATCCAAGGTTATTTCGACCATATATAGGTCCCACACCAATATTTCTAATTTCTCATCTTTCCAACCAATAGTTCGAAATGAGCCCGAGTGTCTCAAGACCCAAATCAAAGCTCTACCTAGGCTAAAATAAATATTTACAAGTGGTTGGCATAGTCAAAATCTTTATACGAGTTTGTCTTACTGA
The DNA here is from genome assembly GCF_002878395.1 of Capsicum annuum. Classification (NCBI taxonomy): domain Eukaryota; kingdom Viridiplantae; phylum Streptophyta; class Magnoliopsida; order Solanales; family Solanaceae; genus Capsicum; species Capsicum annuum. Next base: position 74,493,086 of record NC_061116.1, read on the forward strand.
AGTTTTCACCCTGTGGTCATTTGGAACAAACAAAGACTTTTAAATTGGGAATTGGCTCTAAAATTCAAATGAACTGCCTGGTGACCGAACTATCAGTTCCAGTAAGTCATAAATTACTAAGGGAACCTATAGAAATACTCTAATTATGAAGATAAGTGGAATATGAAAATGACCTGAAGGGTCATCACACCATAAATAGGGTTTCTTCAAGTCATGATATATGTTAGCCACTCCTAGATTAAATGAATACTTCAAACAATGATCCTTTTCAAAGATTAGTATAATCTAACCATCAATATTTTCCATACCAACACTCAACACTTTATCACAAATTACCATTAATTTTTTATCATTAAACTGATAAGCTTAAATCTACTCCATCAATGAAGATCTAGCCTCAACAAAGGACAAACCATTATTGGGTATCAAAATATAAAGTTTAACTAACTGGTTATCCAAAGACTCAATGTCTACCTAAAGGTCGTTTCTCTACCAATAGATGATCCAGACTCCCTATACACGCTGTCTTTTCAATCAAGGCATCCACTACCCTATTAGTATTTCTCGATTGATAAAGTATAGAGAGAAAATAATCCTTAAGAAATGTTAACCATATACTGTATCATACTAAGATTTCATTAAGTAAAGTAGTATTTAAGGATAAAATAATCAAGGTAATCTCATAATGAACTCTATAAAGTAAAAACGAAATAATTTCAACACAAACACAACTGCATGTAACTCTAAATCATTAGTTGGATAGTTCATCTCATAGGGATTCAATAGTAGAGATGCATAACCAATCACTTTGCCCTCTTAGAATAAAAGGCCACATAAGCCAACTCTAGAAGTATCACAAATATAGCAGAACCCATGTCCTCTATAGGTAAACTCATGATAGGAGTTGAAGTCAACAACTCCTTGAGATTTTGAAAGATATCATCACAAGTAGAAGAGCACTAAAAAATATCTTCTTATGAGTCAACTTGGTCAAAGAATCCACAATAGAAGTGAAACTACACACAAACTGGTGGTAGTACCCTGCTAAGACAACAACACTCCAAATTTTGTATGAGAAGTAGGTGTATCCTAATCATAAACTGTCACTACCTTGGCTGGATTGATAATAATACAATATTTGGTCACTATATTATCCAGGAAAGAAACTAGTTCTAACTAAAACTCACACTTAAAGAACATGGCGTACAACTTCTTATCACACAATCTCTGAAGCGCAACCCTCAAATATTTTACATGATCGACCTTATTCTTTGAATAAAACAAGATACATTGATAAATACAATCATAAAGGAATCAAAAAAGGCTAGAATACATTATTCACCAATTCCACAAATGATATCAAGACATTATTAGCATAAAAGACATAACTAAGAACTCATAATGGCCATATCATGTCCAAAAAGCTATCTTTAGAACATCCAAAGTTCAAATCCACAATGGATGATAACCAGATCATAATTCAACCTTGGAAAACAATGAAGCACACTAAAGATGATCAAACAAATCATTTATTCAATGTAGAGGATAGTTATTCTTGATAGTCTATTTGTTCAATTATCGATAATTAATACGTATGCACAAAGATCCATCTTTCTTCTTAACAAATAAGACAGAAGTGATGTCACCCAAATTACACCTCCCAAAAAGTATAAAGTGTTCACTGATAAAATATAGAACCTAACTAGGTTGGGGTCAAAACCATAGGGAATATGACAAAATTCGATTAAATATTTGCCTAAGTAATTGGAAAATAAGTAAAATAGGGGGTTTTGTTAAACAAAATATCAATAGTAATGAGCGTTGACATGTTGAATTTATAATTACTATTCATAAGGCACTATGATTGTGTTACCTAGTATCATAATAACTCTATAGGTTCTCTATACTTTAGTAATATCTTTTGGTATTCGACATAGAAAATCAATAAGCTATGTATCATCTATCGAGTCTGTTATGCCCTCTGTAGATTACTATCTCAAAGACTAAAGGAGGATATGCCATAAGTGTTTCAGTATTGACCCCTATTTATGATTCCAATATAGTATTTCCAATTTATCGTCTTAAGGCTAATTAAATTAACATAAATTCGAGTTTTTTTGTTGATTTACTATTCTAATTTAACTACCCTTAGTTTAGTCCAAGGTAGATATTGGATAAGTTCCAATAGTTGCACTTGTTGAATAGAAATCAAATCAGAAGAACCAATAATACATGCCCAACTATCCTTCGAGATTCACCTTGTATGTTGGACAATACTTTATTAATCCATCATTGTTCCCACAAGCCTAGTTGTGGTGTTTACCTACTCATAATTGCAAGAACACAAGAAGAACTTTCATAAGAAATCATAATTATGACTTAAAATAATAAGATAAAAAAAACTTAAAATCTCACTTTTAATTAAAACCTTAAAAGTCAATATTTTTTATTCAAAAATAAAGAATGTGCCTTAGAATGTTACAATAATGTAATAGAATATAAGCTTCATCATAAAACCTAATAAAAATATTTCTAGATAAAAAACTATCCCAAACAATACAGGAATACAAAAATGAACAATGACAATGACCTTGACAACAAATCATATGGTACAAGACGACCCATCATTAGTCTTGTATGTATCATTACCTTCTTGATTGTTGATAGTCTAGTCACCCTATGAGTCATAGGGTGACACATTTCCACTATGACCATCTTGCACCCTTTTAGAAATTTTCAAACATTTTCTCAAGATGCTTGCTTACGATGATTCACCATTTAACCCTATGGGTCAAAGCCTTCCTTTGTACTCTAATTGTCTTTGTTGTTGCCCTAGTTCTTTGAAGCTTTTGAGTCATAAGGTCTTCCTCCTATTACTTATTGCGCATGACCATGAGTCGTAGTGTGCCTTCGTGGTCAAGGACACTAGGATAAAAGTTTCCTATTCTAGCAATGAATTGAGCTACTAGTTGTACTGTGACCTAACGACTCGTAGCCTAGTGTTTCTTGTAAATTCTAGTGCACGTTTCCGTCACTTTCTTATAACTTCACCTCTGACCCCTGTTTCGTACAAAACTACACTAAACAGATCATATCAACAAAAAATACATAAGTTCTTATATATTCCTCATTTTAAACATCAAAAATTCCAGGAAATCATGGCACATCAACCCCCTCAACTTAGAATGTTTACATGTTCTTAGGTACGCAAAGTAAAGTAAACACAAGGTATTAGTATAAAATTTCAAGCTCCTCCTATTTAGAAATTCAAAAACGTCGTGTGTCATGCAACACATTATCATAACTAAAAGGGATCAAGTGATGGCATCAGATTATGAACAAACAATCAAGCACATATTCAAATGTCATTACCCAAACAAATAGTAGCTCCCAACAAAGAAATATCATGCACTCATAGTATAATAATGAATATTAATATGGGTATTGAATCAAAGAACTCACTCTCACAAACAAGTTCAAATAGTGTATGTGCAATACTATAGACTTTCCTTTATTTTCTATGCCTTAATTTTTCAGACAGTTTGACGAGGATCACTAGAGGACATTTATCAACTTGTAATAGGCTTAGGGATAGGTACAATAAATATGGGTGAAGTGAATCAAGACTCCTTGAAATTACAATTATTTTTGGCTCTACCATTCCACCTTTGTTATTTCACTCTCCCTTATTTCCCATTATTTTGTTTCATATTTCGGGTTTTCTTTTTTTTTTACACTATCCAAATATTTCTTTGCTTCTCCCTTCTTATTTTTTTTCTTTTGAACCACACCCAAATGTATTTTTATGTCCTTACTAACTTCTTCTTCATACCCATATCAACCTACACACCACTTTGGTAGCGACCCTTAACATACGTGATTTGTTTTAGTTGAGATGCACAATGTCCAAGGAAGGACTAAGGCTAGGACAAGTTCATTGTAAGTATAAATGGGAAGTGAATAGAAGTGATACACAACGTAAATACAAAAATGTAAACAGAACAAAAATAAAGGAAACACACTAAAAATAAAATCACAAAAACAAGGAAACAAAGAAATGGAAAGATAAAGTAAAAGATAGATTAATTGACATAAACCGATAAGCAAGGACGAACAAAGGTTATATTAAACCCTAAGACCTTTCTATCAATTACCGATAACACCAACTTCTTACGAGGACACAATGGAAATGGATTCCCGAGCACCCACATTTCGCAACAACTAAAGAAATTCCCAACAAGTTTCAATAAAAACACTTTCAAGTATCAACTTACATTCAAAATCATCAAGTATAAAATAAAGAGAGGCCTAGATATTTATAGACCCAAAGGCCACATATTACAACTTGGGCCCAAAAGTGACCCTAAATGCAACTTGGGCGCAAATGTGACCCAAAGCCCAAAACATAACAAGGAGTAATCTTCATTCTTCCAATTTTCTCATGGGGGATCATAATATTCCTATTCATATCTAAATATTGGCTATGATGCACGCTCACTTGTATCATCCTCTCCTTCTTAAAGAGAATTTATCCATAAATTCAAGAATACTTCGCATTCACGATCAAGAAATTATGGGAGTCCTTAGAAGTGGGAGGGAGCATAATATGTGTAGCCAATTAAAATGTAATGCTAAACTCACATTCTCGAGGCCAAACATCCTCCATTGGCACTTTGTAGTCTATAAAATTTAGAACCATGATATCCCTATCACATGGATTCACATCAACCTCCACATCCTCAACAAGATCATCAACTCCTTCCACTTTATCTACTTCATCATTGTAGTTTTGATAACCTTCTCAAAGTATGATGGATCTTTATATTGGACACTCACTCATTCCATGACCTCATCTTTGACATTTAAAGCATTGTGTACCCTTAAAATTAGGATTACCTCCTTCTCTAGGAGGATAAATTGGAGCACTCTTCTCAATGGTATTATTCTTAAAAGTCTTGATGAATTTGAGGCCTTAACTCTAATTAGAGGAAATTTGATATCCCATTTTGTCTTAGTGACCTCCTTCTCCAACTTGATATCTCTCTCAACATCAATAGCCATTTCTAATAGATCATTCATCTAGGAAAACTTATGTATTGATATTCGAGAGGTAATTTCTTGATTTGATCATACCTTAAAATAGATCTTGATCTGATCTTTATCCTCATTGTAATCAAGATTTAATAGTAGATTTTGAAATTGCCCATAGTAAGCTTCAACACTCTTGTCTTCTTGTCTTAAATTTTACAACTTGGCAAGCAACCCTTGCTATATCTCACGGGTACATACTTGGCTCTCATAAGGGCCTTCATAACATCCCATGGTGGATATTGACCTCCATACAGGATCCCTTGTGTTCTTTTGCCGATTCCCACTAAGTTAAAGCATATCCTTCGAATTAAAAAATAACATAGGTCGTCTTCTTAACATCCGACAAATCATTAGCTTCAAAGATCCTATAATATTGTGACTCCTATTTGAGGTACCCTTCAGGATCACTACCTTTATAAAATCTAGGAAGGGTGACCCTAATAGAATTGTGGCCTATTACATGACTTTCATAACTACCTTAGTCCCTTAGGCCATGTCCTTGTGCACAATATCCATACCCGCCATCTAGATTTCCTACAAATTCTCCTTGAACTCCAATGGGTTGGATTGGTGGTATTTGGTAAGAAGACATTTGGTTAAGTAGAGCTTGTTATGGTTTATTCAGATTTGGTGGTCTTTAGTGGTTTGGTGTTTGGATTTGAGGTATATGATAGGGTGGGTAGAAGGGTGTATTTAGGCATTATAGGTTTAATCCTTGGGGAATTTGGTAATTTTGAACTTGATTTGTGGTGTTTGATAAGAGGGAGTGAGAATTTATGGAGCTTCAGTGGGGTTTTGCGGTGTTTTTTGGTTGAATTACAGTGGTCGGGCTACTTGTCATAGAGTTTTATCAGTAGTAGTAGTAGGAAAGGGAGAACTTACTTGTGGGGGATAGAACATGTGGTGTAGATTTCTAGGAGAGATGGTGTCGGATGTTTCTTGAGCATGCCTACTCAACTTGGAACCTCCATTGTTTAAGTTCCCTTAAAAAGTCAACATCCTTTCATTCATATTTTCTACCTTCTCCTCGAGGCCTAACATCATTTCATGTAATACCCCGTACTTTTACCCAACTTAAATTCATCCCAGAAATGTCAAAGTCTTACTTTAAAAGATGAATCCACTTTTATAAATGTGGTATTTTCAAGATTTTCACTTTTTATCATGTGGGAAATTGAATAATCTTTCTATCGATACCAAATTCGCCCAAATTTGACACCCGGATGAAGAGTTAGAGCCGTTTTAGTGAGACAGTGTATCACCTGAGCCATCAACGCATCGCGGAGCTGGATAAAATAGCAATCGCCAGAATCCAATGAGCCTCCGCGATTTTGGGGCATCGTGCCAGGGCTTAAATTCAGAATTTTCCTTTTTCCAGTGTCTCAACATGATCTCTACGCATCGCACCAAAATTTTGGTTGGCAATTTCCAGTGACATGACGTGATGGCACCGTGTCGCGCGAGCCTGCCAAATCAGGAAATTCTGACAAAAATTAAAAAATGCATCTTGGGTTAAATGGGTCTTTTTCCATAATTTTATTCCACCCAGATGTGGGATTTAATCCCTAAAAATGTCCTTAGCTACTTATGATTCAATTCACCCCCAAAATTTAAGACATTCTCTCTTAAATTTAGAAAAAAACTAGCTTTTGAGAATCAAGGTCAATCTCAAGAAATCCATTAAAGCAAATCCACGAACCTTCAAGGTTTCCTTGTTAAGGTATGCACAGTGTTCATTCATGGATTCCTTTCATTCATGAAGCCCAAGAATCAAGTTTTAAATCTTGTATTGTGAATATTTTGTTGTGGGTTGATTATGTTCATGTGATTATGGTCGTATGATTCCCAAGTTGGAATCTTTATGTGTTTTTCATGAACCTATGATAGTATGTGCTTTGAAACATGTGAAATTAAGTTGAAATATGGAGTTTTGTTGTATTAATTTGATGGTCATGCTTATGCCCTAAATCATACATCCTAGGTGTTTGATAAAATGTCTAAGAGAATAGAAATTATGCAATATAGTTCAATTGTTGACTTAAGTGATGGATTTATGTTTTACCATTATGTTCAAAGAACTGCGATGCTATAAATGTGCCTTGTAAATGTTTGTTGGATTTCCCACACTTGAATTAAGAAGGTGTATGGACGAAATTGGGGGGAAAATAGAGGGTTTGAGCCCTTTTTAAAGTTCAAATGTATTTGAAAACAATTGGTCCCCCCTGTACTTTCAACAGTACTTTGATATTCCATTTGTCTCCTCTTTTTTTGGAAGATTGTGAATATGCTAGGGGATATTCTTTTTACAAACTACTTTCACCTTCTCTTTATTTCCTTTTGTGGACCATACTAGTACTTTGAATATTCTTCTTCAACAAGATATGAAGATTAAGAAGAACAACTTGAATATATAAGAGTTGACCAAGGTTTGACCACAAGGCAAATGAACCCTAACTTCAAATTTTCTTTTAGATCTACGTTCCCTTTGCCAATCCAAGAAAAAACAACATTAAAAACACCCCAAACACTCAAGCCACATGAGATTCCACCTTCAAATTCTTCAGACACATTTTCAACAAGGGTGGAATGCATAAACACAATCAGATCTTGCTCCAAACTTATATCTAGACTCCTTTAGTGCCAGTGAGTAAGGATCTACCACCAGAATAGAGGTTTGAACTTTCAGATCTACTACAAAACACAAGACTCAACACTTTTTCTTGTATTTTTTTGACTTTAGACTCTTTTTTTATAAAGATTTTCTTTGATCCAGGACTTAGAATTGTGGGAACAACTCTAATATATGACTCTTGATACCAAATGATACAAGCCAACACTAAGAAACCAAAAATAACAACTAGAAGAAGAGTAGATAAACAAGAGAACACATAAATTCCAACAAACAAGACACAGATTAAACACAAAAGAAGAGAAAAGTTCATAAATATAAAGGATAGATAGTGAGACATACACCTATAATAATGAATAGCACCAAGATGTGTATCTATAATACCCCGTACTTCTATCTAGCTTAAAATAATCCCAAATGTTAAAGACTTGATTTAAAATATGAATCTACTTTTATACATGTGGAATTTACAGGTCTTTGCTTTTTGTTGTGTGGAAAATTGAATAAGCTTTCCATCGATATCAAATTCGTCCAAATCCAACACCCGATTGAAAAGTTAGAGCCTTTGTAGTGAGACAGTGTATCACCTGAGCTATTAACGCGTCATGGATCCATCTTAAATGGTAATTGTCAATTTCCAGTATTTATCCGTGAGAGTGGCGCATCACGCTAAAGGCGCACTTCAAAATTGTCCTTTTCTAGTAAATCTCCGTGATGTCTCCTCATCGCGCTAAACTTCCAGGTCGCAAACAAAGTGGCAACGTGATAGCTCCGTGTTACGCCACTATGCAGAATCCCAATTGTCTACCAAATAGTACCACATCATATGAGAAGTACCCCAAGTCGCATGATATCCAGAAGCCAATAATCAAGAATTTTTTTAAGGGTCAAACCCTAGGGTATTTCAATAGTACTTATATTCTATTGATTAGTGGATCTTTTACCAACCTTACTAGCTCGTGGGATGATATTACTCCTTTTTTATTTCATTTCCATTATGTCATTATTCTTATGATTTGTTGCTTGCAAATCATATACTTTATTTATTTTTTGCATTTATGCCATTTTCCACCAATTAGATCATTATTTATAGTTCCACCTATGATTTGACCTACTTAAAAATGGGGTAAAGTGGGTGCCATCATGGTTAGGAAGCCGGGTCATGAAAAATTAGTATTAAAGTGCAGGTTCACCAATATTATTGGTACAAAAGGAAGTCTCTAGTACAGTCCCGTGGAACGTAATGATGACATCTATGTTTTTAATCTTTGGGAGGCTATAGAATATTCTTAGGAGATCTTCACTTTCTTCACTCATTTATTTCTAAGAGTCTATGTTGGTATTAAGATTTATTTTATTTCACATATTGAAGATGGCTATATTGATGACCTAAAGGTTGGATGTAGATGAGAGATGTATCCCCAATCAGAGATTAGGATTGAGAGCTTTCATTAGACCCTATTCCCCTCTCTTATTAGATATTTAACTATCTAAGTTAGTGGCGGGCCAAGGGAAACTACTGGAAATTACCCCTATGGCAACAAATTTTTTGGCGATGGTTAATAAAGTGTTGCAATAGGTGATCTAGTGCAATGGTTTCAAACATTGCCAAAAACAATTATTTTATTAGCTATAATTTAACACTATAAGCGTAGCTTTTGATAACAAGCATTGCAATAGATAAATAAAATAAGCTATAGCGATGCTTATTGTATTCCCTCCATTTTCAAGATAAATTTTAGTGAGTCCGCCAAAAAAAATATTTTAATTTGTCATTTTAAAATCTCTAGAGTTACTTAAACCTACTACACTACACTGCTATAATTGCTGAAACCTACTGCGCTGCTAATTTTGCTACAGCTTGTGGAGACGCCATGGAGATCGATGATCACCACTAAGGTCTGCCGGTGGTGCCGTGGAGACGCCGTGGAGTGTTCTTCCAAGGAATTTCTGATGTTCATTATCATTCCCGCAAATATTTAGGTGTCGTTTGGTTAGCGTTAAAGAATTACAGTGTTTGATTGGTCACATAAGAACAAATAATTACCACGTAGCTTCAATTTACAGTGTTATTTGGTTGGTCATAGATATTCGGACGAACATTTCTGCGATTTGTACCCTTGAATTGGACCAACTGTAGTGAGCTGTGGCGTAGTGAGCTTCAGACCGATTGTAGAACTGAAATTTAGTGAGTTAAAGATAAACCATATTTTAATTTGTACATTAATTTCATACCGAATTTGCACTTCGATTTGCAGTTAGGGCTAATTTTGCACTTTAATTTCTTTTAGTGTTGGAAAGTGAGGCCGAATTTCAGCTCTCAATTAGAGATGGAAAGTCAGACCGAATTTGCAATTCAATTTCTCTCAAATTTGCACTTCAATTGCTTCAATTTAGGGTTTTTAAGGTAAGTGTGTTATTCTACAACTTTGACCTAATTTTTAGGGATTTTGGGTTTTTATTCTCCTTGAAAATTTGTTTTGATCTCCACGAGGTTGGTGTATGTTGTTGTTGTTGTAGATGTCTGGCTATATATATCTGCAGTAAATTGTTTCCTGCTATATGATTTGTGTCATGCCATTCTTGACTCACTGTGTATAACTACAAGTGAATGAAACCAGTGACACATTGAATAGACAAAAAGAAAAAACTAGAGACAAATATAGTTTCCAAGTTTCTCAAAGTTTATACTTTTACATTATTAATGGTAGTTCAGTTGGTCATTTGAAAAGTTACCTATGATAAGAAAGCTATTGTCATTAATGGTCAAAGAAGAATTCTTCTTTCTGGTTCCATACATTATCCAAGAAGCACTCCTGAGGTACTCTTACTTTCCCTTCCAACTCATTCTTGGTTTTGTTTCTGATAAAAATAAAATTCTGTAGCGAAGATAGAAATTTCATCAAGGGCATTTAAGATTTGATATATACGTATGAAAAATAATTTTTGACCTATATAGAAAGTATAATCTTTCATCAAGGCGTTTAACTAGACACCCTTCATTACATGTGGCTATATTCTTCTAGTTAAAATGGGTGACTATCTCGACAGAAGGTTAAATTCTAATTTGCCTCTTTTGACAATGGGTGGTGATGAGAGTTGACCCATTGTATTATTTTATTGAAAAGCTTAAATTTTTTATTATGCTCAGCAGTTTCAAGTACTATATAATTGGATAGATGATGTAATTATGTATTTACTTTAATAATACATTCTTGGTTTTGTTTCTGATAAAATGTGAGACCTTCTCGTCTAAAACCTTAAATTCTAATTTGACACTGTTGGGAAACATAGTTTTCGACAATGGTTGGTAGTGAGACTCGGCCTACTGTATCATCTAGTTTAAAAGTTTAAATTTTTTGATCATGTCTCAATAATTTCCAGTACTATATTCATGTTGAGACAATGTGATTATGTATTTATGTTAATACTGATGAATTGAATGAATTAGGGGTGTTACAGATGTGGGAAGATCTCATAAACAAGGCTAAAGATGCAAACTGGGATGTCATTGAAACTTATGTTTTTTGAAATGTTCATGAACCTTCCCCTGGCAATGTGTGTTTCAAATGTTCTACAAGTTGCCAAGACAACTTGCTCTTTATGTTTGCTGATTGATAATATGCTATGTGTCCTTTTGACAGTACAATGTTGAAGGGAGATATGATCTCGTAAGGTTTATAAATACTGTGCAAAAAGCTGGGCTTTATGCACATTTGCGCATTGGACCTTATGTTTGTGCTGCGTGGAATTTTGGGTAATAACTTTACACAAATAACCGGAAAGATTTACTGTTTTACTTTTTTCTAATGATCTACATAGATTATACTTTCTTTATATGTGATCATACACATATTGTACATGGATTATTCATATATTATAGTCGGTCCACTTTCCTTGGTTAGTTTCAAGAATGAGCTAATGATTCTATGTACCCTCTCATTTGATGCAGAGGATTTCCTGTATGGTTGAAATATGTTCCTGGTATCAGATTTAGAATAGATAATGAACCTTTCAAGGTTTGTCCAAAGTTAAAATATTATCTTTTGTCGTATTAAAGTAACTGAACATTAACGACTACTATACGTACATCACACCAGTTATGCCAACTTTTGTACATGCTTGTCTTTTGTTTTAGGTGACAGCCAAAATGGGTAGTCCCAGTATTTCTTTTCCCTTTTTGATCATGAGTGACATTTCAATTTTTTTTTGTGGTTAAGGGAGCAATGCAAAAATTCACTCAAAAAATAGTTAAGTTAATGAAGAGTGAAAACTTGTTTGAATCTCTCGGAGGTCCCATTATACTGTCTCAGGTATAGCCTATGAAACTTATGAATGTATGATATATGGAACAATTATATTGGAAGTGTTCTAATGTTGTTTTTGGTTAGATTGAAAATAAATATCAACCAGCACGGGAAGCACCTAGAAAGGCTGGCGAAGCATATGTCCAATGGGCTGCACAAATGGCTGTTGGATTAAATACTGGATTTCTATGGGTTATGTGAAAAGAGGATGATGCCTCTGAACCTATCATGAGTTCTGTTGCTATTCTCAGTACAATTTCATTATTAATTAGCTTGGATTTAGGCTTAATGTTCTTGAGATTATCGACTGAAGATTTCAAGCATATGGTTAAACCAGATAAATACATGCAACGGTTTTTACTGTGCTGAATTTTCTCCCAACAAACCTTACAAGCCAACTATGTGGACTGAAGCTTGGAGTGGATGGTAACATCTTCTTTTAGAGACTTAGCATTTCCTATGCTCTAAGTAATGCAAATATATTCTCATTTTCATAAGGTGGTTCTCATATTCTTGCTTGTTGATTTAAGGTTCGTTGAGTTTGGTGGCACGATACCTTTGAGGCCAGTTCAAGATTTGGCATTTGTAGTTGCTTGTTTCATACAAAAAGGTGTCTCATTTGTTAATTATTACATGGTAATGAGCTTCCTCATAATAAAAAAGAAATTCCAACGTTCATCACATGCTTGTGTAGGACAAATGCTCTTGTTTGTGCAAATCATGTCTTATTTTAACAGTTCCATGGGGGAACCAACTTCAGGCTCACAGCTGGAGGGCCTTTTATAACAATAAGTTATGATTATGATGCTCCGATTGATGAATATGGTGAGATTAATCACCGTAGACCATATTCTCTACACACTTGCAACTTATTGTCTCTTGAAATCCTAAGCTGAAGTCTTCTTTGATTCAACTTAGTTGAACTTTTAGTTATCAGATAACTTTTTAACCTCATATTTGATCAAGTCTGATCAGAGAACCTAAATATAGCCATCTAAAGGAGCTCCACAGGGTAATTAAACTATGTGAGGAAGCATTAATATCTTCATATCCCAAGGTTACTTCACTAGGAAGCTCTCAGGAGGTTAGTCTTAGTTAATAAGGTTGTTAACCTAAAAAATACCATATGTGCTTTTTTATTTCGTCTTGCTGAATCAAAAAGTCATTTATTTAAGGCTATGCATTCTCGTCTGACAAAGGAAACTGTGTAGCGTTTCTCTCAAACTACGATAGCAACTCTGCTTCTTGAATAGTTTTTATCAACAAGCACTTTAATCTACCTCCCTGGTCCATCAGTATTCGTCCCAACTGCAACCATGTTTTTTTCAATACAACAAAGGTAAGACATTTGCACAATTACATAGCACACTGTTAACGTACGCTATTCATTACCTTTTGGCTTAGTAATTTAATACATCTTTTTCTTGCTAAGGTTGGGACTCGAACTTCAAAAGTGCAAATGACACCAACTAGCTCTCAGCTCCACTCTTGGGAGGCTTATAGTGAAGATGTATTTTCTTTAGGGGACACTTCAACATTTGAAGCTGTAGGACTTTTGGAGTAGATAAACATCACCAGGAATAACAGTGATTACTTGTGGTACATAACAAGGTGAGGGTCATATATAGGTCAATCAATCAATAGAAATATATATAATTTCTAATTATGGCTAAATAAGTACATTTTTTGCCTTTCTCCTATCTCAAAAAAGCCTATGTCATCTAAACTTCTTGGATGAAACTTTCTCTAATACTGATAATCTTTACATTTTTTTTAATTGTAGTGTTGATATTAGCCCCTCTGAATCATTTTTACGACGTGGACAAAAGCCCACGCTCAACGTCCACCCAAATGGGCATGCAGTTCATGTTTCTGTTAATGGCAAACCCTCAGGTATTGATGCTTATATGCACATAGTAGGACTCTAGGGAACATTTTTTATATTTTCTGCTATGGTTATAAGACTTTATGAAAGTAATCAATTCCTAATTATGCAGGAACTTCTTATGGTATTCAGAAGGACACAAAGTTCAATTCCACAGGGTTAGTTGATCTTCAGGCGGAAACCAATAGAATTGAGCTACTGAGTATTGCAGGTAGGCTGCCAGTTAGTTTCTCATCTTTGCTGTCTTCTTGAATATTTATTTACTATATAAGCACCATAATGCCACCTAAAAATTTCTATTACTTGTCGTCAATAATGACACTAATAAGTTTTTCCATATTGTTCAAGTTAACAAAGTTGTAGGTGTAAATGTTTATTTTTGAATCCGTGCTTCTTTGCTAAAATAAAATATGCCTTTTAGCTAATAATGTTGTGTTTCTGCAGTTAAAGGGAGCTTCAAATGTCAATGGTGAACAAAATGGAGGTTTAGCAACATTTGCAAAAGATTACAAAGATGACTAAGTCGTGGATCTTCAAAGACCTTGTAGTGTAATAGTCTGGTAAGGCTTCTTTGAAGCATCAGTTGTTTTAGGTTGACAACATTTGTTGTTCATAATGTGTTAAAGTAGTAGGTAGGAAGTTTACTTCATTGTGTTTATAAATAGTGTTCTTTGTTGTCCATAAGGAGTGTTTGGACCCCAAACGTTGTTTTGTATGCAAATAGTATTATATTCATGTATACTTTCTAATTTGTGATGTGTACATATTGTGTTATAATTTATTATGTATGTAAATAAAAATTTACATTAATACAAGTGACTACTTTATATAAATCATTTCAATTTAATAACATGTGGCAATAATCGTTGCAATAGATCAATAAACTGTTGCAATAGGGAGTTAAAAAGCATTGCAATAGAATAACAAAAGTGTCGCAATAGATGCTATTGCATCGGCTTAATATAATTGCAATAGAATTTATTGCAACGGTTAGTAACTATTGCAATAGATGAAAATAGACATTCCAATAAGTAATGAAATAGCTGTAATAGGTATTCAAAAAGCGTTGCAACAGAATAACAAAAGCATCATAATAGATGTTGCAATAGTTTAATTTTGTTGCAATAGCTTCTATTGCAATGGTTAGTAACCGTTGTAATAGATGAAAATAGGCATCACAATAAGTCAAAAAATAACCGTCGTCATATGTCAAGCTATGACGGCCGTCGCATAAATCGTTGCCATAGACCTATCACAGCGCCTACCTATTGGACGCTTACTGAGCTATTGCAGTAGAGCTATGGCAATGGTTTTTCTTTGTATTGCAACAGTTTTGCAACCATCACCATAGGGGTAATTTCTAGTAGCGGGATAACCCAAGATCCATTAAGATTTATTCCTTCATTATTTCTCAGAGATGCACTACTTCAGCTTTTAGGATTGGTTGGTTGTGAATCATTTGGTGGTGGTAAGTCATTAGATAAAAGTAGTATCGAGGTAGGGGAATAACCTCTAGCTACGACTCCTAGAGTTGAGATCTCTCAAACATCAATAGTTGCTCAGTCGGCAGTTGGCTAGTCTAATATGTCTGTTGAGGAGCAGTAGATATTTGGTAGATTCTTAAGATTGACTTTACCTAGGTTTCCTAAGGCACCCAGTTTGGATGCTTATGAGTTCTTTGTTGCTTTTGAGTATAGACTCCATAATTTGGGCCTATTTGAGACTCGTGGTTTCGACTACACTGCTTTTTAGTTAAACTTGGCAGCTTGACAACAATAGAGAGGTTATATTAATTCCAAGCCAGATGGATCTCCTCCATTGGTATGGACATAGTTCTCTGAGGTTTTCTTAGAGAAGTATATACCTCATTGCCTTAGAGATCATCTCAAAGATTAGTCTCGAGGTTGGAGTAGGATTCTAAGATTTTCTTAGAGTATAAGGCCCAGTTTCGTAAGTTGGCTAAGTATGCAACAATTATCTAGCCGAATGGGTATCAGTGGATTTAGTGTTTTTTTTGGGGATTGAAACTTATCCTTCTTATGTCTATATAGAGTTTGGTTACCACCGATAGATCTTTTATCGAGGTTTCTTGTCATGCTCAGATTATGAAGGGTATGTATTCCAAAGACTGAGGGGCTACAACAAATAACCATAATACTTGGGAAATTTCAGTGGGAGTTAAAGTGGACCACCATTTAAAGTCAGTGGTTCTTAGGATAGGTACCCTCTACTCTAGTAATATAAATATCAGGGTCAATCTAGTAGGCCTATTCATGATGCACTTCAAATTATCAATGGTGGTTAGTCTAGCTATAGTGATCATCCTAGCTGGAGAGTGGTCAACCTTTAAGAGGTTTGCATTATGGTTTTCTAGCTGAGGTGGTTATTTTGGGTAAGTCAGATCTTCTAGTTACAGTACAACGCCTAGAGTGTGTTATGATTGTGGGGTGTTCAACCATTTCGCTGTCAAGTGTCTTTGGTGTGGGACGGCAGTGCCTAAAACATAGTATATTTCTTTGATTAGGGTAGTGTCGCCTCCATTTATATAGGTGGTATGAAGGGTCATTGGGGTAGTCCCTGGGTTGCTCATAGTGGTCCTCGGGTTGGTAAAATAGGTGATTGGTTAGGTTCCCATTCAAGTGCCGGCAAGGTTATTTATATGTTGTACCCAGTAGACCGGAGTCAAAGTCTTCGGATGTTGTTATTATAGATACAAGCACTATGGTTAGAGTTATCTTGGATTCCTTATTTATGCAGTTATGTATATATACTCTCATGGGTAATTTCTTAGAAGTGATTAAGTTTACAGATCATGTGGTGTGACTAATCGATAGTTTGATACTTAAGCTAATCTTATTGTATTAGATATGGTGGTTTTTGATGTTATTTTGGGTATGGACTATTTATCCCCTTATCATGCAGTCTTGGATCATTTTGCCATAACCGTTACCTTAGCTATGCTAACATACCCCTGACCGTATGGCAGGGATATTTTAGCCGTGATCAGATGGGGATTATTTCTTATATTTGGGATAAGAGACTTATATCGAGGTGTTTCAAGTCTTATCTTGCTTACATTTGTGATGCTTGTCTAGGGAGTCCTCGCTTGACTCTGTTCCTATACCCTATGACTTTTTTGATGTTTTTCATGTTTATATGCCTGGTATTCGTCCTAAGCATGATATTCAGTTTACAATGGATCTTGAGATGGGAACCCAACCTATTTCTATGGAACCTTATTGTATGGTTCTTTCTAGCATAAGGAGATGAACTCCCAGTTTCTATATCTTTTGTGTAAGGGATTTATTAGACTGAGTATGTTACCTTACGGTGCTCCAATCTTGTTTGTGAAGAAGAAGGATGGATCCTTGTAGATCTGCATTGACGAGATGTATCTTAATCAATAGATGGTGAAGAATATGTGTCCTATGCCTTATATTGATGACTTATTTGACAAAATTTAGGAGTAACAGTATTCTCTATGATTAACTTGATGTTTGATTACTATCAATTGAGGATTTGGGCTAAGGACATCACAAAGTCAGCCTTTAGGGTTCTCTGTGGCCTTTATGGATTCCTGGTTGTGTCTTTTAGGTTGATTAATGCCCAGACATGTTCATGGATTAGATTGACTGTGTTTTTAGGCCCTATTTAAATTCCTTCATGATTGTGTTCATCCATAACATTCTTGTGTATTTAGGGAGGAGCATGTGTAGTATTTTGGGATTATTCTTACGACTTTGAGAGATCATAGGGTTTTTTGCAAATTCTCAAAGTGTGAGTTCTGTCTTGAGTCGGTGACATACCTATGACATGTGTTATCTAAGGATAGGATTATGTTGGATCCAGTAAATATTGAGGTCATTGTTTATTAGGTCGGGCATACATCTCCATCTGAGGTTCATAGCTTTATTGGTTGCATGGTTACTATTGGCCATTTCTTGGGAGGTTTGCTCCTATTGGAACACTGATGATCGAATTGACTCGGAAGGAGGTTCCTTCCTAATGGCCCGAGGAGTCTGAGTTGAGCTTTTATAAGATCAATGTATTTCTTACTTCATCTTTTATATTGGCTCTTCCTATGGAGGGTGAAAGATTTATCATATATTATGATGCCTTTGGTATTGGTTTAAGTTGTCTCTTGATTTTGCAAGGTCAACTTATTTATTATGGATTGAGGCAGTTAAAGGTGA
The DNA here is from genome assembly GCF_002878395.1 of Capsicum annuum. Classification (NCBI taxonomy): domain Eukaryota; kingdom Viridiplantae; phylum Streptophyta; class Magnoliopsida; order Solanales; family Solanaceae; genus Capsicum; species Capsicum annuum. Next base: position 74,511,191 of record NC_061116.1, read on the forward strand.
ATGAGGAAATGACCCTACTCATGATTTGGAGTTAGCGTCAGTAGTTTTTGTGCTTAATATATGGAGGCATTATTTATATGACGTGCATTGTGAGATCTACACTGATCATTGTAGTCTTCAACATCTTATGACCTAGAGACAGCTTCTTTCTAGGCAGTGTCGATGGATGGAGTTGTTGAAGGATTATTAAATCTCTATTATATACCATTTGGGCAAGGCAAATATAGTAGTAGATTCCTTGAGTCGGAAGGTAGTGAGTATGGATACCTTGGCTTCTATGTCAATTTTTGAGAAGCCGGTGGTGTAAGACCTTCAATCCTTAGTAAAGTTGATGGTGGAACTTGACAATTTGGATTGAAAGAGTGTTTTTGCTAGTATTGACGCAAGGTCTTAATTATTTGAGTTGATTCAAAGTAACCAGTTTAAGGATAGGGGACTTTGTGTCATTCGTGATTAGGTGTTGAGTTGTGAGTCTAGGAGGGATACCTAGGTTCTAAGGGTATTGTGAGATATAATGGCTACCTTTGTGTTTTGAGGTTTGGTGACATAATTCAGTTGACATTGCATGAGGCTCGTAGCTCCAGATACTCTGTTCACCCTTGGATAGCTAAAATTTATAAGAATTTGAGTAACATTATTAGAGGAGTGGCATAAAGAGAGATGTGGTGGACTTTGTAGCTAGTAGCCTATGTTGTCAGTAGGTAAAGGTCAAGTATTAGAGGCCTGGTGTCCTGATTCAGAGATTGCCTATCCTTAGTGGAAATAGGAGTAGATCACTATAGACTTCATTAGTAGTTTTCCTCATACCTCAATTGGTTTAGATGGCATTTCGGTCATTGTATATCAGTTGATCAAATCAGCACATTTCATTCCTATTCAGATGTCCTTCAGTGTAGAAAGTTTAGACTGTTTAATGTCCATGAGACTGTTCATCTGCATAAGTGGCTATATCTGTTATATTATACAGGGGCTTAATGTTCACTTCAACTTTTTGGGAGATTTTAAGGAGAATTTGTGTACTCAGGTTGATGTTAGAACTATTTTTCAACTTTAGACTAACAAGCAATCACAACAACCTATTCATGTTCTTGAGGATATGCTTCGAGATTGTGTTATAGATATTGGAGCTCAATGGGAGAAACACTTCGCTTTTGGGGAGATTTCATATAATATCTACCATTCAAGTATTAATATGACAATATTTAAGGCATTATATGGTAGGTATCATTGTACTAACTGGATTTGGGGGTCGTTGGATAGAGTCAAGATGACTTATGATAGAACGAGGGCAACTAAGAGTACCCAAAAGGATTATGCGGATCAAAGACTTTGTACCTTGAGGTTTTTTAGTTGGAGATGGGGTATTCATTCAAGTGTCACCCATGAAAGGCATGATATGGTTCAGAAGGAAAGGCAAGCTCAGACTAATATATATTTGACATTTTGAGATCCTTCAAATAGTTGGAGATATGGATTATGGGTTAGCCTTGACTTTACATTTTGCTGTTCTTTATCCTGTTTTCCATGTTTCTATGTTGCGACCTTTCATTTCAATGAGTCACACGTGCTTTAGTAGGACTTAGTTCACCTGGAAGAGATATTGAAATTCGTGAAGTAGCCATTGTTCATATTATCCAGAAATGTTACAAGGTTGTGCTCTAGGGATATTCTTGTTGTTAGGGTTCAGTGTAGACACCACCCAGTAGAGAAGGCTACTTGGCAGATTAAGAGCGAGATGCAGGCCCAGTATCCTCACATGTTCTAGCCTTTAGGTACATTATAACCCCTTACTTTTGCAGACGAAAGTCCTTTTGGTAGTGCATTTATAATAATCGTTTAGGACTTTTATTGCATTTCCACAAAGTTTTGGCATATAGATATTTCCTCTAGTTTTGGCATTGAGTATGGAATGTTGAATTTAATAAACAAGCATTATTTGGTGGTGTTAAAGGTATTTTAAATGAATACCAAGGGTGTAATACCCCGATCGTTTCTTAAGCCTAAATCCATCTTTTGAGTGAATATAGATGACTTCCAAAGTGATTGTTGTTTATATCGTGTTGTATTTCCCTAAATTCCACTTTCTATCATGTGGAGAATTGGATAAGCTTTCCATCGACATAAGATTCACCCGAATCGGACACCCAGTGAGGGAGTTAGAGCCATTTTGTAATACCCCGAGACTCTAACCAATAGTCCAACCATGAATCAAGCTCATGAGAAATAAATTATAGTGCTTTGGTTGTTTTATAATCAAGGGTGATGTGTATTAAGGCCTTAAAGATGTCCTAGCGATTAGGCGAATCAAAATATTCCTTACCGATAGAATTCTTGGGAAGGATTTTTCCATATCCAAATTCAAATGATCATATCTCTCTTTATACGACAAATCATTGATCCCATTACCTACCAAATGATAGATAATTGAATTAGCTTTACAGCGATACCAATTTCGTCCAAATCCGATATCAAAGCAAAGAGTTATGCTTATTTTACTCCAGCGTGTCAGCCTAGAAACTCCGTGACGACATTTTGTGACGACTTGTCACAAGATTGACGGCTCGTCACAAAATGTCGTCACATTAAGGCAGAAAGTCACAAAATTCAACCTTTTATGATGACATTTTGTAATGGCTTATCACAAGTTTGATGGCTTGTCACAAAATGTCGTCAATCTTAAGTCGAAAATCATAAAATCCACCCTTTTTGTGACAACAATTCATGACGGCCTATCACGAGCCTGACGGCTTGTCATGGATGTCGTCCGCTATTTTCTTTCCAGCAATTAAGGGACGTTTTTGCAAGGGCATTTTGGTCATTTTTGCCCCTTTTGGTCCTATATATATATATATCAAAGTAGAGAAGAGAAGTTCATTTTCTCTCATTTCTCTTCCAAGAAAGATCTAAAACTAGGGTTTCTTCCAAAATCCTAAATCAAATCTTCTACAAAAAAATTCAAGAATCTTCCAAAGATTTCACCTAGTTGTTCAAGAACCAACTTCTCCAAGTCAAAGGCATCAAGAACTTAGCTCAAAAGTGTGAAGAAGAGTTTCCAATCAAGCTTGCTCATCTTAAAATCATAATCCAAGGTATATGAGGTTTGAACAAGAACACTTCTTTAGTTCTTGTGCCCAAAGATTTATTTCTACTATTGAAATTCATGATTTTTCAAAGTGGGTTTACACACAAATTACTTTATTAATGATTTATTGATATTTGAGCTTGAGAGTGAAGAATGAGTTCTATGATGCTTTTGATACATGATTATTTTACAATTTCCAAATTATGATTTGATATTTAATATTGTGAATTTCATGTTTCTTCCACGTGTTGGTATTTCAAGTGCTTTCAAGACATGTGTCAAGCTTTAAGCTTCCTTATGACAAATTGGATTATTTAGTATATTGTTTCATGAGATTGAGTTGTTACAATGAGTCTTGATATTTCCTCACAGTTATTGATGTTGCCATGACTTAATGAATTGATACATTTTGATATTGAGAAAGATTGATTTGATTTGAATCGAGTTACGAATCCACAAATTGATTATCATTTGATAAATGAGAAAGAGATTTGATTTGGGATTCATGATAGACCCTTGTGATGTTTATGGTGGATTTCCTAACGCGTTCCAAGCTTGTGTCTAGGAGTAGTATTTAGCACCGAGGGAAAAATATGGTATTTCCCCCGAAACTATTTGCCACCGTAGGATTGGTATTAATATTTGTGTGCCAGAGGCCGGGTATGAGATTGTGATCACTAAATTGAGGTTGTACTCCCTGACAAGAGTACGATGCTCCCTCCAATGTGGGGTTCTCTCCTTAGGAGGGCAAAACGTTGGACCTCATGTAGCTCACATGGTTTATGTCGGTTATAAGAACCTCCCAAGTCCATAAGAGTTCATGTTTCATGAGTTACCGAGTCACTCTAAGTCATGAGTTAAAGACTTTGAGTTGAGTATAATGATTTATGAGATATATAGTGCTTGCATTACTATTGATGATTTACAAGGAATATATTTCAATTAATTCAAGAAAAGAAAGTCGTTATCATCAGCATGCATTATTTTCATAATCATTTATGATATTATTTATAATGTTGCATTGCACCCCCACATACTCTGTGCATTCCTTAAAGTACTGACCCCTATATATTTCTATGTGCTATAGTGTCATATAATGTAGGTACAAATTGTAGTGCAAATACCGCTTTCAGCCAGTCCGTCGCTCATAATTAGTAGGTGATGAGTCCTTTTGATTCGAGGGCTTGAGTTGGTTATATAGTTCAAGAAGACTGTATTTTCTTATTTTAATCGTATTGAGCTTAGATAGTTGGGAGTCATGACCCGGCTATCTAAAGTCAATACCAGTAGAGGCTTCATAGACAGTCAGTAGAAGTTGATGTATTCAGTTTCAGTTTTGTTTGGTTAAAGTAGAGTTGTAATCTTTTAAAGTTCATGTTTATATTTATCAAGTTCAGAGAAGTTTTATGTTTTCGCTGATTTTATATAGATTTAAGCATTTTATCCAGCTGCTTATGAGTTATGCCAGTAGGAGGGTTAGCTTGGGGTCACTTGTGCCCCTAAGCATCGTGTGATGTCTTGGGACCCAATTTCGGGGCATTGGAAACTTGGTATTAGAGCATAGAGTTCAAGCGTCCTAGGGTGTCTATGAAGCCGTGTCTAGTAGAGTCTTGCGGAGCGGTACAGAGACATTTGTACTTTTATTCGAGAGGCTACAAGACATTTAGAAAAAGTCTCTATTCTTTCATGTCTTAGATCGTGCTATAGAAAGATTCTTTGAGAAACCTATGTAGATTCTCATCTTGCTCTATTCAGGGCATCCCCACCTTATTTTCGAGGTATTAGAGACAATCAAGCTCAACTCTTTGCAGATAGTACTTTCTTAAGCAGTCTCCACAGATAATTATGGAGTTTTAAATGACCTAGAAAGTATCCTATTAGTGTCTTATCATGCCTTGCTTATGAATCGTGCAATAAGCCCAAGTCAATTGAGCTTCCAGATTCCTTCTCAGAATCCATAATGATAATCTATACTTCTTTATCTATGTACTATTCTTGAGGTAACATGACCTGTAAGTTTTAATTTACTTCTATGACAATGCCCTTAGACTTGCAAGAGAGAAATTTCAGAAGCTTCATAAAGCATCCTGAGAAGAGCTTACCAACGTGTTATAAGTTTCCTAAGTTCAATGTTATGCCCTCTCCCTTATGATTCGTTCAGTTAAGACTGACTAAGATGTGTTTTCTTAGATTATCGAATATTGTATGGTGAGTTTCTACCTCTAGTAACCTTTTTATCGTCATGATGTTGGAACTAAAAGTCTAGTGAAGCCGTGTGGGGCTCTTTCGATTCACTAGCATAATTTCTTTGTTATCCATCTTAAATTCTTTTTCAAAATTCAAAATCAAAGACTAGTGAAGCCGGGTGAGGCCTATTTTGATTCACTAGTGACTCTTTTGTGTATCTTGTTTCCTCGTGATAGTTGGAACTGGGTTTAGAGTTATAGTGGCAAAAAAGGTAGAACATGTGATTTATTAAAAGTATGTATAACCGAGCCTTTTGCATATGATCGAGTTAGTGATGAAGTGATATTGTTCTTATGCATCAGCTCATAGAAGAAAAAGAAGGAGTTATTGGTGGAGGTAAAAAATAGTTTGCTTAAGGTATAAAAAGAGTTGTTGATGGTGTGTTGCACAAGATAAGTATAGTTTATGGATGAGGATACTTAGTGGATGAGTGTTGTTAACTTAGGTGCTCAAAAGATTGCAAGGGGAAGTTAAGTTGAGGCTTAGAGAGTTATGAACTAAGTTAAGCTGTGTGTGAAGGATAGATAGTAATGATGGGTAGAAGGGGGGCATGTTGATGGATTATAAATGAGAGAGGCCATATGATTATGACCTATTATTGTTATTAGGGGGTTTAAGCGGGCTAGTGTTTATTGACGTTTTGTTTTATAGTTTCCAAGTGAGAATTGTGTGTATTAGGTGGAGTTGTAAGTTATACTGAGCGTTAGGTATTAAGCTTTGATGATTGGTGGCTATGAAGGTGGATGTGATGATTTCTTGGTTAATCGTGCTAGTTATAGAGATCTAATGGGCTTGGACAGTGTATGCAAGAGCTTGAGTCTAATCAACTTGTAATTAAGTTTGATTTTGTGTTCTTGGTGAGAAATCTTGCTCAAGGTGCTATGGGGCTGCTTTATTTTCTAAGGTCATTGTATGTGGCATAATTAGTAAGTGCCGTGGAGTTGCTAGGTGGAGGAAGACTAGTTAGGTAATGAATGATGTTCCTAATAATTGAGTCAAGGAGTGTGATGGCTTTAGTCTAAGGAGGATATAGTAGAACGAGTAACTAGGTTAGGTTGTCAGGTTTTAGTGGGTGTGCCAGTAAGTTGTGGAATACCTGTGTGAAGGGATACTGCCCGACCCATTTTATTTTAGTATTTTCAATTATTCCAGCATTCATTCATGCTTTGTATTTTGATTCCATGATCATGATTCATGTCTAGGAATGCCATAAAGACTCTTGTCCTCACTTAGTTACCAAAATGTGGAGTTTCAGACCTTTCACCGGTTGGAATCAAATTTCATAGTTACGAATTCCCAATTTAGGTCATGCTACACATGACTTATGTACTCAAGTTTTGTGACATGTTTAGTTCCAATGTTCAAGCGCTACTTTTAATGATCAGCAAGGAAAAGAATTCAGATTTATATCGTGCATGTCCCTGGGCTGTATTTCTTTGATTGGTTTATGATGTTAAATCCTATATTCCTCAAACCTCAGTTGAGTGTCAAGTTATTCATAGCATCTATTCATGTGTAAGATCCTCATGCTCTAATGTTTTAGCTATCTTTCCTTACCCAAGATAGTGGTAGTGAATAGTTGTTTAGTCGGAAGAGAGAAGATATTTCCTTATCAACGATAGAGGGTGGCATGCCTACTTTGGCTTGGCGGTAATGTGAAGTAAGATTGAGGCTAAGTCTTTGATACATGTTATGGTTAGTTGAAGTTTAATGTGTTATGATTGGGAAGATTGTGGTGTATTAATTTTGTGTAATTCCATGATTTGGAAGGAATATTGAAGTGAAGCGTTTGTGTAGGACTTGATTAGCTAGGAGTATGTCAGGTGTGCTTGAGGTGAGTACATGGAAATTTTTCTTGATAAGAGGTGTGTAGGGTATGAATATAGGCTTGAATGTCGTGTTTGTGTGCATGCAGATGGGTGCCTTGCGCATTAGTAAATAGCTAATACTAGGTGGATTGGAGTTTTCGAAGTGGTAATGAGAATTACTCTTGAAGTGAGAGGTTGTTAGAAGGTAGATGTGTGGGAGCTCATGATTCAGAATGGGGTTATGTGGTGAATCTTGTGGTTCTAGGTTAGGCATGAAGATGATGAGGGGATTTGGTTCGAGGAGATATGAGTAGATGGAAGTATCGATGTTATGTGAGGATTGTAAGTCAAATCGATCAAGTACAGTATTAGAAGGGTATAGTATAGTCGAGAGAGTGTTTGAGAAGTGTGGTTGAGTTTAACAGTAAGGATTTGCCTTGCTTGAAGCTTAGTACTTTAATCCTGACTTATGATTCATAGGTTTAGGTTTCAAGTTATGGGATTATGGTAATTCTATGATCTCTGAATCAGATGTCTTGTTTAGATCTTTCCTAAAGTTCTTTGCTCCTTCAGCCATTAGAATTCCTTGGGAGGGTGTTGAAGAAATCCTCTACTTAAGTATGAGTATCTAGTATGATTCAGTTTGCATAGTTAGCAACCCCGTTTTTAAAATTTGGCAGATAGATTTCTATGGTCTTCCATTTTTTTCGAACTAGCCTGGTCTTACCACTCGAAGTTTCATAAGTACGGGTAATCCGGTAAGTAGTTGTTCGCACCCAAAATCTACAAATTTAGTTTAGTATGTGTATCAGACATCAGTTTCATATTCAGATATATAATTGTGATTCAGTCTGTAAGCATTCATTGAACAATCTTTGTTTTCCAAGTATTCTAATCTAGACAATATAATACCCATTGTGTAGTCTTATCCTTGTTTCTCATGACCTATGCCTGCATAAATTATTTCTTCACCGTCTATGAGTATGATTGCACCCTTATCACATTAAGTGAGTTCTAAACTCTCAGCATGAGCCCTCTCTTTAATATAAGCAGAAGGCAAATCAACTCAAATTCAGTCGAGAATTATAGTTGTCCTCAGTCTATTCTTTTCCACTTTCGGATCCAGCGGTATAGCTATTCTCATCATGAGTTTATACATTCAACAAAGTACTTCAAAGTTTAGAAAGATATAGATTCAGATTACCAAGTTATTTCAGCTGTGTGTCTTCAGTTTTCTCTGTATTCTTGGCCAAACAGCAACATTCGAGGACGAATGTTTCCAAGAGGGAGATATTGTAATACCCCGATCATTTCGTAAGTGTAAAACTGTCTTTTGAATGAATTTGGATGACTTCCAAAGTGATTTTTGTTTATATCATGTTGTATTTCCCTAAATTCCACTTTCTATCATGTGGAGAATTGGATAAGCTTTCCATCGACATAAGATTTACCCGAATCGGACACCCGGTGAGGGAGTTACAACCATTTTGTAATACCCCGAGACTCTAACCAATAGTGCAACCATGAATCAAGCTCATGAGAAATAAATTATAGTGCTTTGGTTGTTTTCTAATCATGGGTGATGTGTATTAAGGCCTCAAAGATGTCCTAGCGATTAGGTGAATCAAAACTTTCCTTACCGATTGAATTCTTGGGAAGGATTTTTCCATATCCAAATTCAAATGATCATATCTCTCGTTATACTATGAATCATTGAGCCCATGACCTACCAAAAGATATATAATTGAATTAGCTTTCTAACGATACTAATTTTTTCAAAATCCAATATTGGAGAAAAGAGTTATGCTTATTTTACTCCGGCATGTCATCCTGGAAACTCCATGACGACCTTTTGTGACAACTTGTTAGAAGCCTGATGGCTCATAACAAAATGTCGTCACCTTAAGGCAGAAAGTCACAAAATCTAACCTTTTGTGATGACATTTTGTGATGGCTTGTCACAAGTTTGATGACTTGTCACTAAATATCGTCAACCTTAACCCGAAAATTATAAAATCCACCCTCTTTGTGACGACAATTCGTGACGGCCTATCACGGGCCTGATAACTTGTCATGGATGTCGTCAGCTATTTTTTTTCCAGCAATCAAGGGACATTTTTGCAAGGGCATTTTGGCTATTTCCACCCATTTTGGTCCTATTTATATTTATCCAAGTAGAGAAGAGAAGTTCATTTTCTCTCATTTCTCTTCCAAGAAAGATCTAGAACTAAGGTTTCTTCCAAAATCCTAAATGAAATCTTCTACAAGAAAATTCAAGAATCTTCCAAAAATTTCACCAAGTTGTTCAAGAATCAAGTTCTCCAAGTCAAATGCATCAAGAACTTAGCTCAAAAGTGTGAAGAAGAGTTTCCAATCAGGCTTGCTCATCTTAAAATCATAATCCAAGGTATGTGGGGTTTGAACAGGAACACTTCTTTCGTTCTTATGCCCAAAGATTTAATTGCTACTATTGAAATTCATGATTTTG